>NW_020174424.1:1180428-1319557 GCF_003031525.2 Neophocaena asiaeorientalis asiaeorientalis | reverse complement strand
TTTTTTTGCGGTACGCGGGCCTCTCACTGTTGTGGCCTCTCCCGTTGCGGAGCACAGGCTCCAGAAGCGCAGGCTCAGCGGCCATGGCTCACGGGCCCAGCCGCTCCACGGCATGCAGGATCTTCCCGGACCAGGGCACGAACCCGCGTCCCCTGCATCGGCTGGCGGACTCTCAACCACTGCGCCACCAGGGAAGCCCTAATACATATATTTTTATACATAAAACATTTCTGGAAATACACAAAGGAACAGTATTACTAACGGCTCCCACAGGGAGATGGACAGAGGAAATTTTAACATTTACTTTATACCTTTCGATTGTTTCCTATACATAATTTTTTAAAATGAAAACAAAATTAGATTTAGGAAGAATTTTTAAATAATGTGTAAAAATGGTGACCATGCTTAGGCTACAAAGTCACCTGAAGTGGAAGGACAAAAGTTTTTTAATAGGCAATACTTTCAACTATATCCCCCTCCCAATACAAGGAGCTAGAAATTTCCTGAAACTGAAACCCTGAGGGGTCAGTTTTCACTTTTTTACTTTGTAGGCTTTATTACTGTTTGAAATATTTACACTGTTTTTATCACTTTCACGATAAAAAAAATCCAAGTATTACATACGAAGTAGAATATAGGAAATGTACTCATATAAGTGACAAAATTATAGTAGTTGCTTTTGCCACATTCTCAAGTCAAATATAAAGAAGCCAAGATTGTCAACTCTAAAATTAATAATTCAAAGGAAACACTAAAAGATCACCTTGCTGAAATACAGCCAAATGTGGGCTCAAAGTCCTATTTCAAGCAAGACAGAATCACACCTTAAGTTTAAATACTTTTGACCGAATCTTTTTTTCTCCTCATCTCCTTTGCTACGGTGTTAACCCTGCCTTCTTTCAAACAGCCATCTGAGAAGAGAAGATGATAGTGACAATTAGCTGGAGTCAGGTCACAGACTCCAACCTCAGGGTGACCGGCAACTACCAGCGGACCAGAAGCCTCTTCCCTCACCTCTTAGGCACTGTTGGTTTCAGTAGCTCCCGATTCCTTTTGGACTTTAGTTTTCTCTAAAACGTTACCTGCCTCCACAAAGTATTAACGCAACCTGCAACTTACAAAACAGTGAAAGGAAGGAAATTAATTACTGCTTTAAGTTACCCTGATGCTGAAGTGTCATTTATTAGCAAAATATGGATCCTCTTTGCAAGCTCTTCTGGAAAACGTATAGGCATCATGTTTACTATCATCATGCATTGTCCCCTTTGAGGTACAAGATCCTTTGTGAGCAGGGAGTTCCAGTTCCTCTCTGCTGGGGTAAGCACACGACATTCTCTCTCTCTCACTTTTTACAACCAAAAGCTCAGGGCACAACACAAAAAGCAACTACTAAGGACTCTGAAAAATGAACAAAAAGGGTGAATTGTGGAGGAGAGTCAAAACTTAAGAGAAGTGACCTAAAGGGGTGAATTTCCCAGGTTGTTTTATTTCCTTTTACTCTGGACCTCTGTCACACCCTGACACCATCACAGAGTTCCACAGAGAGCAACGGAGCAGTCAGCACAGCAGCATGAACAGCTAAATCTTCAAATGAAACCCTGTCTTTCGGGCTGGAGGGACCTGGAAAAGGACCCTTGAGGGCCAGAGTATGTATGAGTGGAGTCATAGGGAGAAAGATGATGGAGAAGGGAATCTCCCAAGTCTATACATAAGGCGGCACAATTCCCAGCCTCACCTGGAGCTGTGCATTCATGGGACAGACCCAAAGCACCACAACAAAGGCTTTGAAAACTGAACTGAGATTAGAACTACCACCCACAGAAGGGGACGTGGAAATTCAGTCTGAATCTAGCCAGGTTCACTGCCTGTAAAAACAAATTTAGAAAAGATATTGTTCAGAGGAATACAATAGGACCCAGAATCTACGTAGCATAATATACACAATGTCCAGGATACAATCCAATACCAATTCATATACAACGAACTGGAAAAATATGACCAGTTCTCAAGAGAAAATACAATCAGATTCCAACCCTAAGATGACCCAGAGGATAAATACTATAATATCCTCCATGAGGATATGAAATGAATGGAAAGACAGAAGTTCTCAGCAGAGAAATAGAAACTATCAATAGAAAAATATCCAAGTGAAAATTATAGAAATAAAAAAATATATCTGAAATTAAACATTCACTGGATGGCTCAACAGAAGAACAGGGACCACAGAGGAAAAGAGTGAGTGAGCCTGAAGAGTGAGTGAAATTATCTAATCTGAAGAACAAAGAGAACAAAATTCAGAAAAGTAAGCAGAGCCTCAGGGACCTGTAGGAGAAGATTAAAACTTCTAGTATTTTTGTCACTGGAATTCTAGAAAAAGAGGAGAAAAAGACAGGCGGAAAAGTTATTTGAAGAAGTAATAGCCAAAAACTTTCCAATTATTAAAATACATAAATTTATAAAGGCAAAAAGCTCATAAACTCTAAATAGAATAATATCAAAGATAACCACCCTTAGACACATCAAAATCAACTGCTTAAAAGCAAAGATAAAGGAAAAATCTTCATAGCAGCTAGAGAGCAATTACACATTATATATAGGGAAACAATTATTTGAATGACTGAAGATTTTTCATCAGAAACGAGAAAGGCCAGAAGACAGTGAAAAAACATCTTTAAAGTGCAGAAAGAAAAAAACAGCCGACCTAGAATTCTATATCCCTTGATAATATCCCTCAGGAAAGAAAGCTAAATAATGACATTTTTAGACAAAGGAAAACTAAGAGAATTCATTTTTGGCAGAGCTACTCTAAAAGAAATGTTAAAGGAAGTGGTTCAGGCTGAAGGGAAATGACACCAGAAACTTGGATATTCACAAAGAGCAACAACAGAAATGGTAAATATCTGGGTAAATATAAAAGCCTATTTTTCCCAGTTCTTTAAAATGTATATAATTGCCAAAAGCAAAAATTATACCATCGCTTAGTAGGGTTTTCAATGTACAGATGTAATTTATGTCATAAAGGTAAGTGGGGGAGGATAAAGGAACCTATACGGTCATAAGGTTTCTACAGTTTACTTGATGTAGAACGGTATTAACTCTAAGCAGACTGTGAAAGTTTAGATAGGTACATTGGAACTCTCAAACATGCACCGAAATTTTTTTTTCAGAGAAATAGTGCCAAAAATCCAATAGAGAAATGAAAATGGAATACTACAAAGACAACTCAAATCATCCAAGAGAAGACAGGAAAGGAGATAAAGAGGAACAAGTAGCAGAGGGACATTGAGAAAACAAATAATAAAATGGGAAATGTAAATCCAATCATATCAGTAATTATATTAAATGTAAGCGATCTAAAAATACCCATGTAAAGACAGAGATTGTCAGAATTTTTCAAAATAACAAGAACCAACTATAAGCTGCCTACAAGAAACCCATTTTAAATCCAATGACTTAGAGAGATTAAAAGCAATAAATGAAAAAAGCATATCATGTGTATAATAATCAAAGGAAAACCAGAATGGCTATATTAATTTCAGTCAATCTTGTATTGTTGCTTCTCTTAATCTTTAATCCCTCTATATTAATACATTTACTTACAGAGGCTTTTCCCTCATTATTCATAAAACCATTTCCAGGGTCTTAACCTGTGTTTGGCAATGTTTTACAAAATATATCAGCATACCCCTGCCCTTTATGAACTTACCATCTGAGACAGACAACATTAATTCAACAGTTTATTAATATATATTTATTTATATTGATATATATCAAAAAGATCTAAAGTACATATTTGGGAAAGGTGTTAAGTTCCCTATATACACAGAAGATTTCACAGGCTTTAAGAATGGCATGGAATTCTCACTAAACTTACAGTTTAGGTGGTTTAAAAAATAATGCTGGGGAAGACAGAATTCATACCAGAAGGTTGAGAAAAAAATATATGTATTTTCAGAAGCAACTTAATGTAGGTTTTGATTCAGCATGCCTAAAGCAAACATAGGCTATATAGCACACAGATAGATAAACCTCTTAAAATTTTATTAGACTTATAAAGATTAGCAACAGTATTAGTTGGATCATGCCTATCACTGCATCTTTTTTTTTTTTTTGCTGTACGCGGGCCTCTCACTGTTGTGGCCTCTCCCGTTGCGGAGTACAGGCTCCGGACGTGCAGGCTCAGCGGCCATGGCTCATGGGCCCAGCTGCTCCGCGGCATGTGGGATCTTCCCGGACCGGGGCACGAACCCGTGTTCCCTGCATCGGCAGGCGGACTCTCAACCACTGCGCCACCAGGGAAGCCCTGCATCTTATATTACAATGATAAAATAATGCTTTGGGGCTTACACCTGATAGATGTCCTTCCAGTCAATATTTTGTATCTAGCATTCTCACTAGGAAATTACAGCCTTACAGGCACCTCACCTCCTCTCCACCAGTTGTTTTTTTTTTTAAGTGACAGAGAGAAGAGGGAGACAGAGAGGGAGGGAGGGAAAAAGAAGGGGGGGGTGATTATGCAAGGGTGTGGACACTTCTGCAATGGAAAGTCACCAATTGTCTAAAACATACGGATCAGGGTCTTCAATGCAAAGTTTTCAGTTATAATTAAAACTAGGGGAACAGACTGATTGTTTTAGGAGAAAGTATAAAATGAAGATAGGGAAAAGTGAAGAACTGAACCCTGTAGTACATGCGGACCATCACTGCACTCCCCCACCTCATGTGTTTTCAATATATTTTGTGATCTGATTTTAAAAATTCTGCTTTCTAAGAGGAATATTATTTCTATTTTACAAATGAGGCAAGAGACAGACAAAAAGTACTTAATAGTATAGGCATCCATCACTTTTATGATACAGTTCATTCCTGGAAACCACACTGAAAAAATCATTAAGTGGACTGTGTGGAATTTATTAAAATTATTTACTAGAATAGGTTTGAATTTAGCAATGAAAGCTAGTGACAAATAAGTGGATAAAGACATGGAGAGGTGAAATACTGGTCCCTTATTTTGCTATATCACAAGGAATGTCTGGAGGAATAAAATACTAACTACACAGACAAGCAGGGACCGTCAGCAGTCACAGGTATAAATACTGACCTATACTCTAAGGAAAATCAACAGGAGGAAAGACCCAAAGCAACTGCTACAAATTTGCAGTTAAAAAGCAAAGAGTAGAGAGCCCAGAAATAGACCCATACAAATACAGTCAACTGATCTTTGACAAAAGAGCAAAGACAATACATTGGAGAGAAGATAGCCTTTTAAAGAAATGGTTCTCGAACAACTAGATATATACACGCAAGGAAAAAAAATGAATCTAGACATAGACCTTATACCTTTAACAAAAAATTAACTCAAAATGGATCACAGACCTAAATTTAAAATGCAAAAACTATAAAAATTCTAGAAGATAACACAGGAGAAAACCTAGGTGACCTTTAGTTCAGTGGTGACCTTCTAGATACAAGATCAAAAGCACAATTCATAAAAGAAAAAATTGATAAGATAGACTTCATTAAAATTAAAAACCTCTGCTCTGCAAAAGATACCGTTAAGAGAATGAAATGACAAGCCATAAACAGAGAAAATCTCTGCAAAACACATGTCTGATAAAGGGCTAGTATCCAAGATATACAACCACCTCTTAAAACTCAACAATAAGAAAACAACCAAATTCCAGAATGGACAAAAGATCTAAACAGACACCTCATGAAAAAAGATATACAGGTGGCAAGTAAGCATATGAAAACATGTTCAACATCATTTGTCATCAAGGAAATGAAAATTAAAACAATGAGGTAACATTACACACCTATTAGAAAGGTTAAAAATCCAAACGCTCACACTGGTGCTACAAGTGCTGGTAAGGATGTGGAAAAGAAACTCTCAGTGGTTGCCGGTGGGAATACAAAATGGTACAGCCACTTGGGAAGACAGTTCAGCAGTTTCTCATAAAACCAAACATAGTCTTATAACCCAGCAACTGTGCTCCTTGTTTATTTACCCAAAGGAGTTGAAAACTTACATCTACACCAACACCTACACACAAATGTTTACAGCAGCTTTGCGCACAACGGTCAAAACTTGGAAGTGACCAAGAAAGTCCTTTGGTTGATGAATGAATACACAAACTGTGGTACATCCAGACAATGGAACATTTTTCAAAGATAAAAAGAAATGAACTATCAAGCCACAAAAAAGCCAGGAAGAGGATGTGTTAACTAACCTTATGGCAGTGATCATTTCACACATCGTGAAATGTTATATGTCAATTATACCTCAAAAAAGCTGGAAGAAATAAATTAAATAAATACAATCAGTACATCATCCAAGACTGCATACTGTACAAGAGAAAAAAAATGTTATGGACATGAAGGATAGTGTGGAGTCAATTTATGGCTGAAATCCAGACAGTTGGCTGGATACAGATGAGGGTTTGGGGTGGTTTTTTTTTTAAATAACTGTACTGTGTGTAGGAGAGTATCCTTATTCTTGGGAGGTGACTGGGTTAGAAAAAATATGAATAATATGGATGAACGTGAAGAAAGGGCAAGAAAGCAAGCAAATGGAACAAAGTGTAGGTGAACCTGGGTGTTACTGCATACAGGTGTTCATTGAGCTGTTCTCACAACTTACCTTGAAATTATTTCCAAATAAAAACTTTTTTTACGTATATCCCAAAAAAAGGCATGGAGGAAACTTAACTGCATATTGCTAAGTGAAAGAAGGCTACGTACTGTTTTGAGTCCAGCTACATGACATTCTGAATAAGGCGAAACTATGAAGACAGAAAAAAGATCAGTGGTTCCTGGGAGGGGGGAAGAGATGAATAGGTGGAGGACAGGGGATTTTTACAGCAATGAAACTATTCTGTATGACACTGTAATGATGGATACATGTCATACTTTTGTCAAAATGCACAGAATGTACGGAACAGTGAACCCTACTGTAGACTACAGACATTGGTTAAAAACAATGTATCAGTGCTGACTCATCAACTAAAACAAAGGTACCACACCACTATAAGATGTTAATAATAAGGAAAACTGCAGTGGAGGTGGGCGGTGGGAAGGGGAGATGGGACAGACATATGAGGGAATATATGGGAACTGTTTCTATACTCTCCATTCATTCTTCTGTAAAATGTAAAACTGTTCAAAAACTAAAATCTATTAATTTTTTTTAAAGTAAGGCAGTGTGTCACTTTTTGTGTTCTTGTTTGATGCTTATGGATCAAGATTTTTAAATGGCACCAAAAGATATTTTAATTTCCTTCAATTTCATATGCTAGAACTGTATTGAGGCAAACAGCTGAAATAGAAAACCACCTAATGAAAGCCTGCCTATCATTTTCTATGTCTACTTTTTCCATTAACTTGCAAAATGCCTAGTTGTTCATTTGTTTACTTTCATAAAGAAAATGCATTCTATTCCATTATGAGCGATCATGAAGCATTATTTCAGTCCGCAAGGATGTATCTGTGGAAAATAGCCCTCTCTTCACATCCCCTTAAACCTGGAGCCAGGACAGCTTCAAATGACTCTCCTCAGGGCTAGAGATACTAACAGTGCAACTTAAATGTTAAATACCTCCAAAGAAAGAAATTTTGGGTAAAAAGACACTAAAGACCGTGTTCTTAACTGAAGGAGACACACACACACTCACTTACTTTGAAAAATAGCTAAGTATAAACTCTCCCCACAAACACCATCAACAAGCAGTTAAGCATTCCAGCTGCTCAGGAGGAATGCTCAGTTTGGAAAGATTCATGATGATGTGTCTGCAAAGGAAGCTATCACCTTACTGGTGCGGTTAAAATGGAGAGATGTTTTCTGCTCTGCTTCTTAAGATGTGTAAAAAGCCTGGTACTAAAAAGACAGTACTTCTGTCGTGTTAAATGACACGTAGAATTTTCTCCTGGTTGCGCTTTTAATAAGCAGGGCCTAACTTTTAGCTTTGAATATGGTGGTACAATATTTTGAACACGTAGATATTCCTGACCTGTAGTTCTCGAAGTGTGGTCGCTGGACCAGCAGCATTGGCATTACCAGGGAACTTACACAGAAGCGCAATTCTAATCCAGATCTACTGAATCAGAAATTCCAGGGGTGAGACCCAGCCACCTGTCTTCACAAGCCCTCCAGGTGACTACGATGCCCAGTGAAGTTGGAAAGCCATGGTTCTAGACTTCCTAAACATGGAAACTGTCTTACCTTCCTTTCTCTACGTTGACTGGAACCAATTATTCAGTTAAGCCTGGCTCAGGCTCTCACATTCATAACACTAGGATAGCTGGTGAAGAATCTCATCTTTTGGGCTTCCCTGCTGGCGCAGTGGTTAAGAATCCACTTGCCAATGCAGGGGACACGGGTTCAAGCCCTGGTCCGGGAAGATCCCACATGCCGCGGAGCAACTAAGCCCGTGTACCACAACTACTGAGCCTGCGAGCCACAAGTACTGAAGCCCACGCACCTACAGCCCATGCTCCACAACAAGAGAAGTCACCACAATGAGAAGCCCGTGCACCCCAACGAAGAGTAGTCCCCGCTCGCCACAACTAGAGAAAGCTCGCATGCAGCAACGAAGACCCAATGCAGCCAAAAATAATTAAAAAAAAAAAAAGAATCTCATCTTTTGATCCCTACCTTTCCACCATTCTAGAACATTCACACACTCCCCTAAGGCAGGAGGAAGACTCACATCCAGTGCCAACTCTTAACCAACATATGAAGAACTCTGTTTTCTCAGTAAAAAAAAAAAAAGTCTCTCTCTCCAAAGGGTTTGGCCTTTCTTGATAACCACAATACTTCCATCTTATACTGGATAATGATTTTCAGTTTACAAAGCACCTCCAGATACACTATGTAATTCAGCTGTCACAATAACCCTGTGATGCAGGTTCTCCACTCCCCCTAACATTTCACAGAGAAGGAAGCTGAAGCTCAGAGAACTCTTGAGTAACCAGTCACCAGTCCAAGACCAGCCAAGCAGGAAGTGTACACAGCCTCCGCGGCTCATGCCAAGCACGATGCTGTACTCAGTGTTCATCAAAGAAACATTAGCTATGTGATCTTGGATGAAGTATTAAAGCTCCATAAGCCTCATCCCCACATCCATAACAGAGAAGTAAAAGTAGTACCCACTTCACAGAGTTTATGTGAGGATTAAAGGAGATACTCCATGGAAGGTTCTAGGAACAGTGCCTGGCAATAGCATGTCTGCAATAACGTTAGCCGTAATTACTGATCCTGACCACACCACCACTCCAGCTGTTACAACACTGCAGTCACTACTGCTCCAGTAAGTGGGCATTTTTTAACCTATTACTGTTTTCCTTTACTCCTGCCTTCAGAGTTCTTATACTGTCCAGACCATCACATGTAGACGTGATCCCGTCATCTACTGGGCTACAGTAGAGTTTACAATAGATTAAACCATCAAAAACCTTCATAATAGACAGATATTTTGTTAGCAGCTATTCCAACCACCTGACACTTTTATTTTTATTTCAATTTAAAGATTAGCTTTTACAAAGATAAACCAGATGATTATGTCAAATGTACACAGCCTTCACCCCGGAGAGCTTCTTGAGATTCAAGGAAAACAAAAACCTTAACTAAGTCTGGCAAATTGAAAAGCTGGCTCCGGCTCCTTGCCACTAAATTGATCAAAGATAGTCTGAGTCTCCAGTGGTATAAATGAAAAACAGAAACTCTTCTCTGAGAAAATCCTTCCAGATATATGCCTGATTGCAACCCTTTGAAGTTGACACAGCTGAAATCAGATTTTTTGCATGAATTATGCACTACGGCAGAACAGAAGGAAGACCACTCAGACTATGACTCATCGTACAAGAAAAAGCTAAAGACACAACTTGTTCTATGCATCTGGGAAGCCAATATTCCTGAACTAGGTGCGAGGCTCATGGCGGGGGTAACTTCAGCTATGGAGGTGCAGCAGCAAAGCCCACGGAGCTAATGACTTCAACAACTGCACGGACTAACTCATGTGTCTCTTTGTGGCTTCTGTCCCACTGACTTCAAAGTCCATTCATCTAATCTACCATAACTAATTATTTAACTCCTCTGAGCAAATGAGAAATTAACATTCATTTTAATTCATTTCAATTAAGTCAACATAAACCCAACAAAATATGCTCCAAGTCTAACTGTAAAACTTCACTTAATTTTTTCCCTAAATCACGATTCGAGTTTAAATGCCATAATTTATTTTAGCATTTGTATGCTCCATCTACGAATTCTACAAAGATTGTTCGTACTTACTGAATTTCTGAGGCCTCCATAACAAAATGTTTGAGTACCTTTGAAAAACGTTTTTAATGATTCTTCTAAACTTATCAGAAATTCAACTAAAGCTTAAATTGTTGTTTTCTAAAAGTAAATAACTTCTAAACTGAAACTACTTCTAAACAAATGTATTCATGCTGGTACTGTTTCAAATTCATCAAGACCCAAGATAATAGATGTTAATAGTTACATATAAATGGCTTATTAGCTCAATAAGTAAACCCATATTTGAGGAAAACAACTGCTCTGTCAGCTTGCCCATGATTCCAATATTATTCCTACTTAACTTATATAACAGATTAAGCATTTATTTCTCAACACTGAAGTCAAAAGCAAAGTCAGTTTGTCAGATTATGAAGCAAAGCTACTGGAGTTAGAGAGTTGCATATTTTAAATGCCAGCTTTGGACCTAGAGCTAATGATGGGTCAGGAATTACTTTATTCACTCCATTCAATATTTATACCTAGAAACCCCAATCAGCTACAGTTGACCCCACCTGATCAGGAAATTTAAAAAAACTTCTGAGCAAAGGCAAAATAGGTGGTCACTTGAAAAGCTGGCTCACTGTTGATGGCTTGTAACTGTCCCTCTCTCAAACCACAAACTCCGCAGGACAGGATCCCCACTGCACCACCTCTCGGAATGGGGCTCAAGTTGGCGCTCAGCTTTTGTTGAAGTGATGTTTCATTCTTACATGCTTTTTGCTACGTTATCACTGAACCGGGCCTTCTAACCACTTGCTTTTGCCCATGATATGTGTGTGGTCCTTATTCTTGCCTGTCTTGTTGATGTGGAATCCACACCCTACCCAAGACTTCTATACAGGCACTTATGTCCCCAACCAACTGTGGCTTATCTGAGGGCTCCCACTTTCCCTTTTTGTCTTAGATGTATATCTACTCTGTTAAGAATGACCTTCCCCAGTGCTAGCTTCTCACCCTAAATCTACTGGCCCACACCCAAATATCACACAGTTGAAGCTGTGGTTATGAGTCAGAGGAGGGTATCTGGCTCTGAAATAACTCAGAGAGAGAGAGAGAGAGAGAGAGAGACAGAGACAGAGAGAGCAAGCAAAGGCTCAAAAGTGTTTCTGTTTCTCCAAGTTCATGGGTCCTTTATCTCACATTTGGCTGAGATCCCAGACATCAGTTCTCAGGCACATGGGTGGCTTTGGATATGTACCTAAGCAAATACAATCTTCAAGAATAAATTTAAAAAATTTTTTGAAAAGAATAAAAAACACAGAACTGGGAGTTAACATATCTGTTTTCTGATCCTAATGCCACTAAGATCACACCACTGTATGATCTTGGGTGAGTCACTGTCTCTCTAGGTCTGTTTTCTCGTTTGTAAAATTAAAGGACGGTAATCTCAAAGTTTTCTTCTAGCTATGAAATTCTGTTATTATATTCTGCAAAAGCAATTGTCCAGTAAATCCCCAGCCATGTTGAAAGGCTTAAGATATTATCTACTGTTATTTACTCACGTCACTTCTCCCCTCCATGAGTGTGGACAATTGAAACTTGATCATGTACTCTAAAGCAAAGACATTGGGAAAAATTCCCATATCAACTTTTATTCTACCAGCACATCTGAGTGAGCAATTCAATGCTCCTGTTGATAAAAGCACTCTGAAAGACCATCCATAGCAACTTCTCTCACAAATCTAAAGAAGCAGAACCCACTGGCTGAGTACCTACTGGCCCAGGGATTTAGTTAAGCACTTTCCGGCATTTAACTCCAATCCTTGCATCTGAAAGGTTAATAGGATCTCCATTTCACAAGATCAGAGAGATTCCTTAACGTATCCAGAGTCACAGCTCCGATAAGTTGGTGGTGTGCTTTGGGCTGGCCAACTGGAAGGAGCTGAACGAACCTTTAATATCTCAGTCTTGGATAGAGGTAATCACAACACACTGTCTGTTACACCATATTCACGCAGTAAAGCTTTCTATCGCATTTAACAGTGTTTACACTGTACCCTTCTCAAAAGATGGGCAGAAACAGGCTTTCCTAGGAATGGCTTCAAATTTGTCATATGTGAAAAAAGTCTGTAAGAAAAAAAATCATATATATGTACATAAGACAAAGCATCTCTACTTCATATATTTTAAAAACCTAGTTAGAAATAAAAACATGTTTTTGACCCTATCACTTTGAATAAGTAAACATAAAAATGGGATGAATAAAAATAAAGATGAAAATAAATGGGAAATATAAAAATCATTTATTTTGACTCAGTTTTTAAACTGTCTTCTAAAAACGGAGAGGTATTAGTACTGCCAGATAGTAAAAAATAATATAAAGTTACGATAATTAAAGTAGCCAAGGGACTTGCCTAGTGGTCCAATGGTAAAGAATCCGCCTTCCAATGCAAGGGACACAGGTTCGATCCCTGGTCGGGGAACTAAGATCCCACATGCTGCAGGACAACTAAGCCCACGCACCATAACTACTGAGCTCATGCACCTCAACAAGAGAGCCTGCGTGCCACAAATTACAGAGCCTGCGTGCCCTGGAGCCCACGCACCACAACTAGAGAGAAAGCCCGCACACCACAACAAAAGTTCCCACATGCCACAAGGAAGATCCCGTATGCTGCAACTAAGACCTGATGCAGTCAAAAAGTAATAATAATTATAATAATAAAAGTAGCCAAAATGCAATGGAAATTTAGTATATGATACGGATTGCATTTCAAGTAAGAGAGGAAAATAGGGATTATTTAATAAATCATGTTAGGACAACTGGCTATCCAATTGGGAGTCGGGAGGACTAAATCTGGAGTCCTCTTTCTGACACCAAAATTAATTCAAGACGAATCAAAGATTTAAACATAAAAAAACCCGTAACATACTAGAAGAGAGAATTTTCATTAAACATAGTAAATAAAGTAAATGTTTTATCTCTAAGCCTTCTTGAAACCCCCCAAAAATCACTATAAAGAATAAACAAGAGAAGCTTCCAAAAGGACAAAAGACCATAATAACAGATAAAAGATATCACCAAGAGTGAGTGGTGGGGCTTCCCTGGTGGCGCAGTGGTTGAGAGTCCGCCTGCCGATGCAGGGAACACGGGATCGTGCCCTGGTACGGGAAGATCCCACATGCCGTGGAGCGGCTGGGCCCGTGAGCCATGGCCGCTGGGCCTGCACGTCCAGAGCCTGTGCTCCATGACGGGAAAGGCCACAACAGTGAGAGGCCTGCGTACCGCAAACAAACAAAAAACAAAAAAACTGGTATTATATGGGAAATACAATAAAATATTCATACATTAAAAAAAAAAAAAGAGTGAGTGGCGACTGATCCAGCCAAGTGGAGAGAGCTGAAGCCCACGTGCTTGCCAATGATGGAAGTCAAAGAAAGACACCCCACTCTTAGGTGACAAGAACTACCTGGTGATCCCAAGAGCATGTAGATCCTGATTCAGTAAGCCTGGCAGGAGGCCTGAAGTGCTGCATTGCTAACAAGCTCCATGGCGATGTGGATGGAGGCAGCTGCTCTGGGGTCTACGCTTTGAGTAGTGAGGCTTTAGCACAGAGGATGCCAGAAACGTTTGAGACCCACTGGCATCAGAAACCTCTGGAGGTTGGGGGAGCAGAAGAACTGGTCCTAAGTCTGTAGAAGGAAGAGGGAGACCTCCAGATTTGGTCCTCAAAGCCAGGTGACTGCTCTCTCTAGCCCCAGCAGAGGAGGGATGATTTACTCCTGGACAGAGTGAGTTACAGAGGACCTGGTCACTGGGACACTGAGCACAGTGACCAAATCAGAGGACTAAGTGAAAATATGTAAACCATATAGGACCTGCAGCTCCATCTCATTGCACAGCTCTCAGGATGCAGGCAGCAGGCTCATAAGCCCTCAGGCAGGGAAGAAGAGGGTTGCTCTCTAGGGAAACTGACTAACTTAAGAGGAAGTACAGTGGACGCTCTAACAACACAGGTTTGAACTGCAGGGGTCCACTTACAGGCAGATTTTCTTACAATAGTAAACACTACAGTACACAATCCACTAGGGGTTGAATCCTCGGATACAGAGGAACCATGGTTACACAGGGCCCACTGTAAGTTGTACGTGGATTTTCAACTACACAAAGGGTCGGCGCCCCTAAGCCTCGTGTTGTTCAAGGGTCAGCTGTACTCTGAAGGGAAAACAGTGATTACTCAAACCACATAAAAATTAAAATCTTCAGTCCTGAAAAAAAATCATAATTAAAGTCAAAAGACAAAAAACATAAGATGTTTATAATACACATGAAAAATAGCTGATTTATTTTTGCATAGAGAGCTTTTATAAATCCACAAACACTCCCCCCAGTGACAAAAACATCAAGTAATTCACAGAAATTTTTTAAGTGGCTTTAAAACATATGAAAATGGGCTGAATTTCACTTTAAAATAAAGGTAAATTAAAATACCATTTTTCACGTAGCCGATTGGCAAACATTTGAAAGTTCTGTTACATGTCACATTACAAACCTTCCTTAGTGGGACTATAAACAGGTATAATCCCCTAAGAGAATAGTTTGATGATACCTATCAAAATTCAAAATGACCCAGCTTGGGTCTTCTCTGGTGGCGCCGTGGTTGAGAGTCCACCTGCCGATGCAGGGGACGCGGGTTTGTGCCCCGGTGCGGGAGGATCCCACGTGCCGCGGAGCGGCTGGGCCCGTGAGCCATGGCCGCTGAGCCTGCGCGTCTGGAGCCTGTGCTCCGCAACGGGAGAGGCTACAACAGTGAGAGGCCCGCGTACCGCAAAAAAAAAAAAAAAAATGACCCAGCCACTTCACACTAATAGGAGTTTATCTTAAACATTCACACGTAAACAAAGATATATGCACAAAAATAGCCATTGTGGCATTGCTTTTAATAGCATCTGACTAAAACTGAACTAAAGATACACTGATAGGGGATTGGTTACGGAAATTACAAGAAATATATTGTTGTGTACTACATATGTAAAATATATATTTTATGTGTTAAAATTCTACACAACCATTTAAGTGAAAAACTACAAAAGAGCAGATATAACATTTATAGAGAGACATATATGTTTGGATATGCACAGAAAAAGTTCCAGGAAACAACTGCAAATGCACGTCTCTGAGAAGGGAGTTTTAATTTGCATTAAATACAGCATTTTACCATTTGACAGTTTTTCCACAATAAGCCTGTATTGATTTTTCCTTAATCAGTTTCCTTCCCAAGAATTACACAAGCAAGTTGATGATAATAGGATGATAAGATAAAGAGGATTCTAGAGAGGAGCACAGTTAATGTGGTGCCTGGAAGCTGAGACTCCTTTTTCTGTCTGAGAATTGGTTTGGGGGAGATGTTAACTTCTTTTGCTACTCTTTCTTTCTGTACCTGAGAAATGGGAATAATAATAATAAAATACAAGTTTATTTTAGTGTATAATTTTAGGCCTGCAACAGCGACAGCAACTATTTATTTAACAAACTTATATCTCATTTACGTATTTCAAACCCTGTCCAACTCACTGCCTTAGGCTTACTTAGCCAACAGAAATGGTGAGTCTGGACTTGCATTCTGAGAAGGTAACTGTACTCCAAATCTGCTTTGGAGCCTTGAACTCACCATGCTACAAGAACAAACATGACCCACAGAAGTGTAAACACTACCACATCAGGGGCAGGAGTCAGCAATCTTGAGAAATGTTTGACTGATGGAAATGAGTCTAACAACTTGATTTATAAGCCAATGTACTTCACATTGATTTTCAAATGCCATGAATTATTATTAATGAATAACTACTTAGCTACTCCTTGTAAACTTATGGTTTTCTAGCTCAAAATCTTGGACACAACTCCCATGAAATAGCAAGCAAGATATTACATATAATCGTCCATGTATTTTTCATTAAAGTATCACCTCAAGCCTTATTTTTATACCACCATTAAATTTAGTCACTGAATCTAAATTTATGGTTTTCCTTTACCTTATGATTTCACCAAATCCAGAATCCATATAGCTTTGAACCTATACATTTCAAAAGTTTTTTAAAAATAATAAATTCCACAGTGTAAAATTCTTTTTCAAAGAGCTACTTTTAAAAAGCCATCCTAGAATGTCTTTATTCTTGCACAACAGATGCGTGTTCAAGTATTTAAGAATGATGTGTCATAATATCTGAAATTTACTTTGCACGGTACAGAAGAAAAAAATAGAGAGACAAAAAAATGTTAATCATTGAATTCCAGTGATGAGAAAGTTAAGTATTCATGTCACTTTTTTTAGCTTTCCTGTATATTTGAACATTTTCATAAAAGTCAACAAATTTTAATATATGCTATTCTACAGGTATAAGAACATAACTTTTCCCTAAACAGAAAAGCATGAGGAGATAATACGATGCCTGGGAGGTAGGATGGGGTGGGCAGACAGCTGTACTGAAGAATAACCTAGTTCCAGCTTTAAAATTTCTCTTGAGTTCTAGATTCTCAGTTACTTGTTGAATCTTGGTTACTTGTTACTTGGTGACTCGTTGCGTAAAAATCTTTCTACCCTCAGAATAGCTTAATCATAAGGTGACTACTCAAATAACAGATTATTAGAAAACCTCATACAAGGAGGGATTTCCCTCATTCATGATTTCTTATACAAGGTGATAACATTTACTATATCTATAAATGACTTTTATTTGTTATGAAAGAATATAACAAAATACTATTGCCTTGGGCTTACTTAACAGGAATAGTGAGTGTTTTGTTGTATTCTTTTATATAACAAATGCTGAAAAGGGTATAAACATATGAGATATATAAGTTTGTTAAATAAATGATTGCAGTAGATGTCAAAAAGTTCAATATTATAAACTCGAATGAATTTCTTTTTGTGTTTTATGGATTATTATTCCTATTTCTCAGGTAAAGAAAGAGCAGCAAAATGCCTTTTCACGGCAGATATTATTAAATTTCCTTCCTACCCAGAGCCCCAATCTGTTCTTCTTTGTTAAACAGCATGTTAAAACAGCTGTTTTCTTTATAGAGTAGGATAGTGTGTCAACATCACATCAAATTTGCAGCAGGTTAAGTCAGGGTGGGGCGGTTTCTCATACAGTTGGAAGAGGGGGGTAAATTGGTTTGATTTTTCGTGAAAGACTTCGGCAGCATTTTTTAACTTTGTACATCCTCTGACCCAGCAATTCTACTTCTATAAGTTAGGTCACAGTAATACACCTGAGTACAAAGAAGTCTGTACAGGAATGATGTTATAGCATTGTTTCTAACAGCATTCGTAAACAAATAATCCCAAACAATGGGATATTATTATCATATTAGAAAGAATAAAGTGGGTTCTACATTCACCAACGCTGGAAAATCTTCAAGGCATAATGTTAAGTAAAAAGAAAAATAAGTTTCAGAATAGCACTTAGAGTACATCATTCATGTTTTAAACAAAATTTATATTTCCGTGTGTGTGTGTGTGTGTGTGTGTGTGTGTGTGTGTGTGTGTATGAGTGTGTAGGTAAATGCATTGAAAAAGTGCTGGAAGAACATATATATCAACTGTTCATTCTGATCACATCTAAGGAAAAAAGTTGGATTGAGAAAACAGTGAAAATGGAAAGTTGTTGCTTTTTTTCTGCATTGAGAGTTTCCCAATGAGATTACAGACATATAACACCAGGTAATATTTTTAATGATTTTAAAGATGGAAGAGGTTTTATAATTTTAAATGCTCAAAATGTTTCAAATACTGTTTGTTTTGTAGATTAATCATTTTAGATACCAAAACATTTAAAAATCCACAAATGAATATCAATACATTAGAAATTAACAAACAGTGACTGCTGAGACAATATTACACCAAGAGTTCACAGTATATCGTGTTATTACAGTCCCAAGAAAACTAGGGGGAAAATTCAGAAGCTCCATTTAAAACTAGTGTGAAAACCCCATTATCTCTAGAATGCATAATTTGGAAGAATATTGTTCTACCATACTCCCCATAGCTCTCAGAAAAGCTCTGAAAACTTTGTCCCTCAACTGCAGTGTCATGGTCATTTGAACATTTAAGATTATGAAATGGTAGTCATAGAGCACCGAAGATTTTATCAATGAAATATATTATTTTTAAAGAAAACCATTCTATTATTCTGTGAGTCCAAAAACAATAGATTTTAACCAAGCTGATTTTAAGATATCCTCTTTATAGAAATAAGCAGAAAGTGATCCAATATTTTCTGTGTTTTTGGACTAAAACATATGGATATGAACTAGTTGAATCTATGTACAAAAATCACAAAATAATAAGAACCAGAAAGCAAATGAAAAAGAATTACCCGCAGGAACATAGGAAGGCTTCAAACAAAAATTTTAAAGAAATTGCAGGCTACATGATTGCTTGTCAGAAAAGAGAAACCAGGATTCAGAAAGTGATTATAAAATTTTTTAAAAGTTGTAAAAAGAAAGAGCAGTAGAACAGAGGGAAAATATTTTTTAAAAGATTAAAGCAACGTTAAGAGCAAGAGGATAAACAGAATAAACATGAGTGAAAGGGACACCTGGCTGGTAGGTTTGACAGAAATTAATAAAACCACATGCAATAAAGTATATTAAAATATTGTACAGAAAAGGATATGAAAGGTAGACCAAAGAAATCTGACATATGTATAATTGGTATTCCTGAAGAAGAGAATAAATGGAATAGAAGATATATCCAAATATGGAACAGAAAAAAACTTTTACTATTTAGAAATATTTCAATTAAAATATACATGTTTTTAAGGTAAGTATAATTTTCAAAACACAGCAAGTCTTAAAGATATTATTTTCAAAACAAACACAGTATTTCTATATCACAAACACTTAGTGATCAAAATACATGGCTTATTCAAATTCAAAGTCTGAGTCCCTTGTCTCAAACTACAAATCCTCTCAGACCTTCTACATTCAACGAACAGGACATAGAAGCTTTCCAAACATACACACATGTCCCCTGTTTAACATCATTAATGTTTTCTTTTTAAAGTAAAGACATTGTATTTCGTCCCTTCATTAATCCTTATAAAACATTCTCACTGGGCTTCCCTGGTGGCGCAGTGGTTGAGAGTCCGCCTGCCAACACAGGGGACGTGGGTTCGTGCCTAGGTCTGGGAAGATCCCACATGCCGCGGAGGGGCTGGGTCCGAAAGCCAATGGCCGCTAAGTCTGCGCATCCGGAGCCTGTGCTCCACAACAGGAAAGGCCACAGCAGTGAGAGGCCCGCGTACCGCAAAAAAAGAAGAAAAAAAAAAAATCTCACTAATTAAAGATGGGAAAGAAAATGAATGTTTTTGACGACAGTTCCTTCTCTCACTCACTTTCCCCACATCCTCTTCCTATTCTTTTCTAAACAATTTCTTTAACGTATTAAATTTTATAGCCAAATACTAACCCATTTGGTATATAAATACACACACACCTTTACCCAAGCATGTGTACAAACTTAACCCAAAGAGAAGAAATATGGTTCCACGCGTGAGGGCAAGTACGAGAGCAGAGCTTATGTTTTTCTCTATAAGGAACCAATGACCTTAAGTGGAAGAATGGGTATTGCTGCATAGATTAGGAATTAAAGTTGCCTTTCATCTTCACACTGCAAATAATTTTTCCTTAATTTATAAAATGGGTAAAAACTAATAAGGAGGAAGCTTCTACAGTGCTAGTAACGTTCTATTTTCTAGGTCCACATTCTGATTAGTGAACGCATGGATGTGTTTACTTTGTTGAGATAATTCAATGAGCTGTATGTTTTACGTGTACTTTTGCGCATGTTTCCGTATGTATGCTATACACACAGAATAAAAAGTTTACGTTAGAAAAATAAAGCACTTTTCAAACAACACCATATAAATATTTGTTAAGCAAGTGATGATTGTACACTTGAATGATGGGTTTACAGCAAATACCCATTAGGGAATTAGCTGAACTGGGGTTCCACCAAGGTGGAATTTTAAGCCAAAGTCAGGGTTCTATGCTCCCTTTTGTTGTACACATATGGCAGACAGAGAGAGTCACTCCCTCCCTCCCTCTCTCGCTCTAGCTCTCTCTCTCTAGCTCTCTCTCTCTCTACCTCTCACTCTCACTCTTAGTCTCTCCACAAATCTAAACACTCCTCAGGACCAAAAAGACTGTTTAGTTTCACCTGCAAAGACAAGTATAATCTGTGTCAACTTCCAAAATGTATCCTCATACACTATTTACTTTTAGCAGTTCCCATTCAGAGCAGCCTCCTGACTCTTTAAAGTTGGCTTTTAAAAAACAGGGCAGTAAGAAGTTTCTAGCAGCTAAGTGCATCTAATTCAGAAAAGCTTTAGACAATCTGAAAGGACTGAAATTCCTTAGATTTGACCCCTGAGTAAAGAATTAGATATCGGCTGGGAAAATGGAATGGAGAGAAAGGCTAACCACGTTTGGTTCTCCTTTTAATGCAACATTTTTAACTCATCTTCAATTCTGCAAAAGGGGGAAAACTGCTTGCCCAACAATAAACTCTTGCTTTATAATTGTGGGACGTAATAACCAATTCTACTTCTTCTTTTTTCAATCAGAAAAAAGAATCTGAAACTATGAACTTATTCTTGAAAACAGAAAGAACATTTATTCCATATTGTTTATTACTTTTTAAACACACCAAAAAACTGAAGTTATCGGAAAACATACTTGATACGATTTCAATTTTCTTAAATTTACCAAGGCTTGATTTGTGATCCAAGATATGATCTATCCTGGAGAATGTTCCAAGAAAACCATAATTCAAAAAGAGTCATGTACCAAAATGTTCGTTGCAGCTCTATTTACAATAGCCAGGAGATGGAAGCAACCTAAGTGTCCATCATCGGATGAATAGATAAAGAAGATGTGGCACATATATACAATGGAATATTACTCAGCCATAAAAAGAAACGAAATTGAGGTATTTGTAATGAGGTAGATGGACCTAGAGTCTGTCATACAGAGTGAAGTAAGTCAGAAAGAGAAAAGTAAATACCGTATGCTAACACATATATATGGAATCTAAGAAAAAAAAAAAAGTAATGAAGAACCTAGGGGTAAGACGGGAATAAAGACACAGACCTACTAGAGAATGGACTTGAGGATATGGGGAGGGGGAAGGGTAAGCTGGGAAAAAGTGAGAGAGTGGCATGGACATATATACACTACCAAACGTAAAATAGATAGCTAGTAGGAAGCAGCTGCATAGCACAGGGAGATCAGCTTGGTGCTTTGTGACCACTTAGAGGGGTGGGATAAGGGAGGGTGGGAGGGAGGGAGATGCAAGAGGGAAGAGATATGGGAACATGTGTATATGTATAACTGATTCACTTTGTTATAAAGCAGAAACTGACACACCATTGTAAAGCAATTATACTCCAATAAAGATATTAAAAAAAAACAAAAAACTGAAGTTAGCACAATGGGAGGTGATAGCTCTTATTAGTAACCATCCTTCTAAGTGGATTTTGCTCAAACTCACTATTCCCCTGGGAAATGTGAGTAATGACAGAACAGCTGGTAACCGGGGCTCAAGATCAAAATACCAGGGGGTCAACGAATCAGGAGGTTCAGTTTACCCAGGTTACCTTCAATTCGAAGCAGAGGAGGATCTAAGCGGTAAACAGAAGATGTGGAATCTTCACTAAGTGAAAAGAAGCCAGCAGTTACAGAAAGTGATAAGCCCTGGTCTTAAGCTGGTGACTAGTTGCCCTCTACCCGATCGTTGATGGATTGACCCTACTCCGAGGTGTGGGCCGGCTGGGGGCAGGGGCACAGCATGGGTACTGAGTGTGGCGAAAGCCTTCTGCTTGCGTAGAGCCCCACGGCGAGAGCCTGCCTCTGAGGGAGGCTAGGTCAGAGCACTGGAATCTCCTAACACTTCCTTCGTTCAACTCTAAGATACAGTTCACTGCAATGTTTATTTCAGGAGCCCAGTTCTTTCCAATACACCACAGGCACCTACCACTAGCAAAAGAAAGCTGTATACTTTATACAAGTCAACAAAACCATGAATAAAAAATACACACACAGAAAACCACTTGATCTCCTGAACACTCCTTAGAAATAACTGCTGAGTTTATGACAGCCACCTGTATACCTATTTTTGTTCTCTTCTCCAGTCCCTTTGCAATTCTGCAAGCAGCCATTTAAGTGTGGGTGCTTAACCCACGCTGGGCTGAAAGCGGGAGGAAAATAAAACTGGGTGCGTGGTCTCAGTAACACAGGACAAACGTGCTGGGGAGCAATCACCACACTAAGAACTGGTCCTGGGTATCTGCTCTCAGGAGCTCCAACCCACATTTAATGGGGAGCCCTCCAATCACATGTTTTTTTTAGAAAGCCATGAAATGTACATTGACAGTGGGGCAGGCAACACATCTCAATCACCCGGGATGCTTCTCTCCACAGCCAGCCTCATTTACCCGTAGGAAGAGGAAGAGTAGCCATTTTTATTGTAGAAATGCTCCTGGCTGGTGACCAGACCAACTTGGGCATTACAGAGCAAACTATTAGGTGGGGTGACCAACTGTTCCAGTTTTTCCCGGGCTGAGGCGTTTCCTGGGATAGTTCCAGATATACTGGGATCAGGTGGTCACCCTACAATGGCACTGTGAGCATCCCATAGCAGCCATGCTCTCCCAGGACCTGGACCTCAGTGGGTGGCACAGAGCAAGTTACTTCATTTATCTCTATAGGCTTTGTTGCCCTGATACAGAAAATGGGAAGCAGAGATTCCTAGCTCTGCCAGTATTTCTCAGAGTGTGGTTTTCAGAACATCTGTGCCCTGAAGTAGCATCTGGCAGAGGTGTTACAAGAGGTGGTGGGATAGGGGTGGTAGGAACAGTGTGCTCTGGTTGGGGGGGGTGTATTTTTTCACTCTATCAATTCTATGTTTAGAATTTGCTTCACATGGTGCTAATAAGAAGCAGACCAACTTTTAGTCAATTTTATTGTTTTCTTTTAAATCTATTGGTAGGTAGTACAGCCCCTTACTGCCTGCACCCAGGGCAGACCTCTCCCACCACTACCACCCCTCCCCTCCTACTTCGGCACAACACTGGTGTGTAACACATGATAGACTCAAGTATTTTTTAATGGACGAGTTTTCAATTTCCTTTCTAAGCAGAAAATCTGTGACTCTGTTAAACTATTACTGAATTAAAATAGAGGCAGTTTTTGGTAATTTGTCACTCCACAGCACTGGAGTTTCATCTTGGCCTTACTTCCTCATTTAAAAGACAACCCACCAAAAATGTCGTATTTGATCATCCTAAGATGCCCTCTATCAGCGCCTAAAGAAACTAGCAGGCTTGTTAATCTATTTACACGGCAAACTTAATGATATGCTTAAGCTGTGCAGAGCTGCAAAAGTGCCTTTAGCAGAAATCAGGTACAACCCCCTTCTGAACTAATTTGGTCAGGCTAGGTTAGCCGTATTCATACCAAAGGAAGTTCAAATTTGAGGGTGTAGATTTGTTTCTCTTAAGGAAAAAAAATACACATATTTATTATTTTCAGCTAATCCTGAATGTCTGCATCTTCACAAGTATGATCCCAAGGACACTAGACTGAATTTCTTTCTTCTTAAGGATAAAATTAAGACAATCCACGAGGGTTAAAATTCTGAAAGAAATCAGTAAACGTCAGTCTCAAGGCTTTCCTTTCTCTGGGAGGCTCTTATGAGAAAAAGAAAATGTCTGAGCTGTCTAAATAGTAACATACAATCTCAGCAAAGTGCATTACATGACTATGAGATACATAAGGCCCAGCTCTTCACTAACCTGCTGGGATTGTTTTCTGCTGACTACAGTTGGAAGAATCAGAATGTTCCTTGGAGGGGAAAAAAAGCGAGCGAGCGAGAGAGAGACAGAAGAGGAGAAATAGGGAAAATAAAACTCAAATGGCTATGCCAGCAACCCCAGCTAGTGAAAGCAGGAATAGAGCCTGACATACACATTCATGACATAGAGGTAATGCTAGTAAAGGGTTTCAGAAATCTCATGGTAAAGTCTCATTTCTAAACCTTCAATAAACTTGAAGAGCAAGTAACTACCACCTCCATGAACTAGGCATTGCCCTAAAGGCAACGCACGCTTTATCTCATTTAATCTTCACAACAACCCTAAGAGTTTCGAATGGAAACTGAGCATGAAGAGATTAAGTAATTTGCTCCTAGATCTGTATCTAGTAGGTGGCATGGCCAGAATCCAGTCTAGGTCTTAAATCAATATAAATGGTGAATTTGATGTTTGCCATTACCAGTGGTTGAAGACCCAATCAATTTTCCCTGGAGACCACGTGCAATAAAAAAACGACCATCAGGACCAGGTGGGGCAATGGGAGATAGACTGGGGTATTTGCATAAGGCATCCCTCCACTGAAAGGCAGTTTCCAATGAGAAAACTCCATCTAGTGGAAGACCATCTTCCTGGGCTCTCTCTAAAGGCTGAGCCCCCTGAGAAAGCTTCAGGCTCTAAGTGGTACACAGCTGCCCATCACTTGTCTAAAATCCTACCATTAGAAATCCTACCATAGTTTTCTGCCACCAAATACAAGGAAGTCTCTGACCTACAATACACTATTAACTGTTGAGAAGGAAAGGCTAAGAAGCATTCTCCTCCCTAAATAGGCATAGCGCTGAAGAGATTGGGGCTTCAATGCCTCTTTAAAACTCTAAATATTTACTCTTCAACAGAACAAGTAAATCCTCCAGCTCCAGGATCAAATACATAAACAGATTCTACTGCCTCTATAAGCCATACCCTCTCCCGACCCACCCCCTGCCCCAGAAAACACATACCCGACACATGAAATCACATTACAGAATACTATTTCTCAGTCATACTAAATACTATAGTGTACCATGTTATCAATTATTTTTTACACAACGTATATTTTTAGGAAGCAGTTGAGTCTCTTTCAACTACATTTTTGCAGATAGTCTTCTAATATCACAAAGTAGCCCCATTCCCCATTTTATAAGTGAGAATACCAAATTTCAGAGTATTCTGTTCACTACGGAATAGCTGAGAAAAGGCAGTGTTTGGATTTAAACCCAAGTTTCCAGTCTTTCTGATACCTCTTCCATTTTCCTTTTAATTCTAGTTAGGAATATACTTTTTTTTTTCTGAAACCAAACACAAATACTTTTTTTTAAATGGGGTATCATTTTACATCAGTTCCATGAAAACCTAAAACCAATTTGCTGCACTCAAGTTAGGTGGTATAACAGTATTTTAAGGAATACACATTTCTAATTAAGTCCTATAAAAGTACACAACAGTAACATAATTTAAATGCACTGTCACCCTCCAGTGTATCCAAGCACTCAAAGATATCCACACTCCCACTGACACACAATGCCCTTATATTCTCTTAATCTCCAGCATGCCTAAGTGACTGATTCTCAATTTTCCTTCACTCAAGCTATTGTGTCCAAAACTGCCACTCTGCTTAGAGCACCAAGTCACTTTATTCTGCTTTGAAATGGTGATCTACAGAGCCACTTAGACTAGCTGGCAGCCTTTACTCTGATACTTGCCAAACTGTGTCCCTGGACAAGATTTTTGATGGTTTTCTTTGCCTCCCTCCCCCACTCTTAACTCTGTGCTGTTCCTCTGCTCTCTAAACTAAACCTCCCTGTGTTTTTAAAGGATCTGTAACAATGAGAAGCAGAAGGAACGAAGGTGGAGAGGGAGAGAGAGAGAAAAGAAGAAAGAGAGGAGAAGTAAGGGAGGGAGGGAGGGAGGGAGGGAAAAAAGAAGGAAAGGAGAGGAAAGGAGAGGAAAGGAAAGAGGGAAGAAGGAAAAAAGAATCACAATTACAGCTTCAGGACAGCAACAATAGCTTTGTAACCTGAAAACCTCACAGATAAGATGTGGCATTCATATAGGCACTGGCAAGTCACAAAATGTTACTCCTAGGTCACTGTGTGAAAAAGGCCACCTAGCGAATGAATGTATCTTCCCTGCAATGAAAAACCATTTGGGTGTAAAATAGCTAGTGGGAAGCAGCCGCATAGGACGGGGAGGTCAGCTCTGTGCTTTGTGACCACCTAGAGGGGTGGGATAGGGAGGATGGGAGGGAGGGAGACACAAGAGGGAGGACATATAGGGATATATGTATATGTATAGCTGATTCACTTTGTTACACAGCAGAACTAACACACCATTGTAAAGCAGTTATACTCCAATAAAGATGTTAAAAAAAAATTAAAATTAACACATGTACACCTTAAAAAAAAAAAAAAAAAACCATCTGGATGTCTCCAGCTCCACCTCCGCCAAAAACAACCGCCATGAGCCAACTGTGAGGAGATAAAAGCAAAAGTAGGAATAGGAAGCAGGAGTGGTCCGAAAGAAAGTCACTTTGAAGACCAGTAGTGAGGAAAAGAAAGTCCTCCTTAAAAAAAAACAAAAACAAAAACCTGCCCAAAATATTCTCATAAATGAATCATAGAAAGCTGTGTTTTGTACAACGGAACTTTGAAAACTACTTTTCAATAATATACTTGCCACTGCTTACAATCGATTGCCTTATAGCATACAGCATTTAAGGAAAAACTATGTTCAAATTTTCAGGCGTTTAAATCATTTGCTTACAAAAATCGTTGTGCAATTAAATCGAAAAATAGAGAGGAAGGTCAGATCTACTCTTCTTCCATGGCAAAAGCTTCCATTGGAAGAATCTCTGGCCTAAGTCACTCGCCTTACTAGAATTTGATCCTATCTTCCTGGTTTGCTTTAAATGGATCGTGAACTCACTAGGATCCCTTTACTTTAGTCCGAGGGATCCTCTGAAACTATACAGTGTGCTTTTCCAAAGACCCTTTGCTCTCCTCTTCTGGACATGCCAATTATTAAACTGTTATATCGATAAATAGATTGTAGGAGGTTGTTTGGTTGAAGTACCTTTCAAAAAAGGCCCAGGGTACTTGAGTGCTCTCTGGCCTTCAACCTTCCTTCCATCACCCTTCATGGAAGTGATACTTATTAATAACTAGAAAACTGTCAAGTTTAGAAAATGAAATCAGGTATTTCTAGTAAATGACTTTTTCTTTAGTCAGTGAATTTTCTTTTTTTCTATTATTATTATTTTTAATTGTGGTAAAATACACATAAAATTTACCATCTTAAACATTTTTAGTGTACAGTTCAGTGGCATTAAGTACATTCACATTGTGTGACCATTACCACCACTGATCTCCAGAACTCTTTCATCTTGCAAAACTGATGAAGTACATGAGAATACTCATGAAACAATAAGTCCCCATTTCCCTCTCCCTCCAGCCCCTGGCAACCACCATTCTACTTTCTGTCTTTATGCATTTGACTATTCAAGTTACCTCACATAAGTGCAACCTTACAGTGTTTGTCTTTTTGTGACTGGCTTACTTCACTTAGTATAATGTCTTTAAGCTTCATCCATGTTGTAACATGTGTCAGAGTTTCCTTCCTTTCTGAGGCTAAATCATATCCTATTGCATGTATATACCACATTTTGTTTATCCATTCACCTGTCGGTCATTTAGGTGGCTTCTACCTTTTAGCTATTGTGAATAATATTGCTATGATCATGGGTATACAAATATCTCTTTGAGACCCGCATTTCAATTCTTTTGGGCATATACCAGAAGTGCAACTGCTGGATCATATAGTAATTCTACTTTTAATTTTTTGAGGAAACTCCGTATTGTTCTCCACAGTGGCTGTACCATTTTACATTCCCACCAACAAGGCAAAGGGTTCCAATTTCTCCACATCACGACCAACACTTGTTATTTTCTTTCCTTTTCTTTTCCTTTTTTTTTTATAGTAGCCATCCTAACGCTTGTGGGGTGATTTGCATTTCCCTAATGTTTAGTCTACTAAGTCGCTTTTATCCAAATGTTCAGAGAAACAATATAAAGGTGTTTAGGCACTATCTCTGAGTTTTCCTTCATAAAAACCCATTCATTCTTCTTTTTTTTAGTTTTGTTTTTTATTTTTTATTTATTTATTTATTTATTGGTCTGCAATGGATCTTTGTTGCTGTGCGCAGGCTTTCTCTAGTTGTGGCAAGCAGGGGCTACTCTTCGTTGCGGTGTGCAAGCTTCTCATTGCGGTGGCTTCTCTTGTTGCGGAGCATGGGCTCTAGGCACACAGGCTTCAGTAGTTGCAGCATGAGGGCTCAATAGTTACGGCACGTGGGCTCAGTAGTTGCAGCGTGCGGGCTCTAGGGCGCACAGGCTTCAGTAGCTGTGGTGCGTGGGCTCAGTAGTTGTGGCTTGCAGGCTCTAGAGTGCAAGCTCAGTAGTTGTGGCGCTCAGGCTTAGTTGCTCTGCGGCACGTGGGATCTTCCCGGACCAGGGATCAAACCCATGTCCCCTGCGTTGGCAGGCGGATTCTTAACCACTGCGCCCCCAGGGAAGTCCCAAAACCCATTCATTCTTAATCCCTGAAACTTATTCCAAGCCCTTTCTCTCTGCCTCATCTTCCATAATAAAGTCAGGATATTATCTACTTCATCCTCTTGCATGTATCCTTTCCAGTACGTATTAATAGAATCTGAGAAGCTTCCTTCCTGATGATGAGGACTTAGGTTGTGGAGGAGAGGCAGGAAGCAGAAAGAAGTGAGTATAAATACATGACTAGAGAAACAGACAATACGAAACCATCCCGATTAAAAAAAAAAAAAAAAAAATCAGGGCTTCCCTGGTGGCGCAGTGATTGAGAGTCCGCCTGCCGATGCAGGGGACACAGGTTCGTGCCCCGGTCCAGGAGGATCCCACGTGCCGCAGAGCTGCTGGGCCCGTGAGCCATGGCCTCTAAGCCTGTGCGTCCAGAGCCTGGGCTCCACAACGGGAGAGGCCACAACAGTGAGAGGCCCGCGTACTGCAAAAAAAAAAAAAAAAAAAAAATCAAAGGCCACCATTTCCTACCCAAAAAGTTGAGAAGCTCATCTCAGTAGGAAAATACACGTGAATTCACAGAAAGTGAAATACAAGTGATGAATAATAAATATTTGAAATAAGTTCATCATGAGTAACATAAAACACACATTACAAGAGTCACATTTTTTTCAACTTTCAAAGAAAAAGATTTCCTCAAATAATAATAATCTGCATGCTAATAAGGAAACACAAATGAATATAATCTTTCCCAAAACGAATTTGGTGATTTGTATCTATCAAGAACATTAAAATATTTATCTCTGGGCTTAGAAATGCCACCTCTGGGGAACATTCCTTAGGAAGTCATCAGTAATTGGAAAATTTATATACACAGACTGGAAACAGCCTAAGTATCCAACAATAATAGGGGGACTAGTGAAATGAATTATGGCATATCCAAAGCGTAGAATAAGGTGCAGCCACTGAAAACACTTTTGAATAAGTTTAATTACATGGAAAATGTTCAGATTATATCATTACATAGCAAAAGGCGGCATATAAAACCATATATATACACAGTATGAGCTCATGACACTTGCTTTAAAATAGGAGATCAAAGAAATTATCAGGAGATCAAGAAACCTGGTTCTAGACGCCTACCTTGTTATTTTAAGCTGTGTAAAGTTAGGTGCATTTCCTAAATTTTCTATCCTTAGTATCATCTGTAAAATATTGGGAAAATTAATATCTACCACACAGGGCTTATAAAAGGATTATACGATGTAAACCATGTAAAGTAATAAACTCATACTAGGAAATAAATATTAGTTGTTATCTTTTTAATTAAAACTAAAAACTGTAGTCACTTGCAGTAGTCCAACATAAAACAAAACAGATGGTGAGCTCCAAGTTACAACTTCAGACCACATGCCCTGGGCACGCCATCATCCATAGCAGTACCCCAAAAAAGGCATTGTGAGAGTCACCGTTTTGTATTCAATCAGGCCATAGCACAGGCATTTGAAGAAGTCAATAGAAACTATGATGGCAGGAAAAAGTGATGACAAAAGAGCTTATGAAATTATTTTTTAAAAAGAGAGGATGTGGGAAAGAAGGGACCAAAGAATAACTTTAGGCACAAAGATTTTCAGGGCATCACTAATACAGAAGGATCCTTGTAATACGAGTGGCAATCTTGCTAACCTCTTATTTTTACAAATAAAAAGAAAGAAAAAATGCCCCCCTATCAACATTAAGTGGCACACTAGTTACTAGCAAAAATTTGGAAACTCTGGTATCTTGACTCAAAAGTGCTTAAGAAATAAATTGATCAAATGAAGATGGGAGGGGAAAAAAACAATATAATTTTGAGGGTCATGGCTTTGTAAGAAATAGATGACCAATAGCTTTAGAAAATCTGGTTTGCTTGGTGATGGAGGAAGGAATGTTAAGTGCATGTAATAAACATTTAAAATCTTCTATGTACAACATGGACTGAGATTCTAGTGCTCACCAACGAAGTGCTATCAGGTGAGTAAAACAGGTAAAGAAAGCCTGAGGCAGGTGCAGCGATCTCCTATAAAGCCATGGGACTGGTCTGATGATGGAAGAAATTCATCTGAAACTCCATTATCTTGCCAAGGCCACCTGCCCTTCCCCATCACAGAAGACAAAACACTTCTGAAATACCTTTGGGACTGGAATTGAGGAAAAAATCTAACCCTGTCCATGGAGAATTCAAATACTTTCAACAGAAAAGTCATTAAGTGAACTCAGGTTGTTAATTTCATCAGTATTTGATGACATTAAATCATTTGTGATAATTTAAAGTTATCTCACCTGCCCTCCCCACTATTCTGCTGCCCGTTAAGAGTAACGTCATGTCTTTTATCCACAAATCAACCTGTTACAAATAGCTACACTATTGCACCCTGTAAATACAAACCTTTTATTTTGCAAGATAAGAAGCCTGTACCAAAGTTCTGCAGAGAATACCACCCCTTTGATTCTAGGTTGTTTTCCAATGAAACATCCATTGTAATCCAATTTTTCTACCCCAGTCAGAAACTGTAGGCGTCAACCTGTTTGTGTCTGACCCAAACTCTTGCCTCTTACACCAGTCTGGCAAAGCAGGTATCTGTAGTTTTAATCTGAATCACACAATCATTTAACAAGCAAAAAAGGTACATTTATGGAGTTAAACATCCAGGATGGATTGCATGAAAAAAACATGTTTGTATGCAAGTTGTTCTCAAGTACTCCATCTTGGGCCATTCTGGCTGCTATAACAAAATATCGTAGGCTGGGCGGCTTATAAATAACAGAAATTTCTCTCTCATAGTTCTGGAGACTGGGAAGTCCAAGATCAGGGCACCAGCAGATTTGGTGTATGGGGAAGGCAATCTTCCTGCTTCACAGACAGCCATCCTTTTACTGTGTCCTCATTATGGAAGGGGTGAGGGAGGTCTCTGGGGTCTTTTTTAAAAAGGCACTAATCTCATATATGAGACATCACCCTCATGACCTACTCACTTCCCAAAGTCCCCACTTCCTACTACCATCACCTTGGCATTTGCAACTTATGAATAAGGATGGCCACTTATGGATTTTGAGGGCACATGAACATTTCAGTCCATTGCACACTCCAGTCTTCTAAAATATATCTGACAATATCAGCCTCCATTACAAGCCACATTATAGGAACATCCTTCAGTTATGAAACACCTGACACCCCACTGTTTCCTGGCAGTCATTCACTCACACCTCCCCTCTCTCCTCTAACCATCAGAAATACATTCTCACTCGTTTTCTCTCTGTCCTCTCCTCTTGTCTCCTCAATGACCTCACCCAAGGCTGCTGCTAAGGCAAAGATATTAAGTAAACGCATGATAAAAACTGACCCACTGGCCAGACATCCCCGCTGATACAACTGAGACACTGTTGTTCTCTGAGGATTTGGTGGCAGGAGGTCATTATTTGGCTGAATGAGCCAGGTAAGACTGGTGTCAGCCTCTGAAGAATGACAGCTCTCACATAGCTTGGCACTTGAAGAAGCAACCTGACAGGAATGAGCTGCTCATTTCTTACCCAGACATCACAAGAGATGCAGATCTACTCTGGGATCCATCTAAAAAAGGTCTGAGGAAAGAGAGCAATTGCTTTCTCTGGAGAATCTTCTTTGTTGGTTATTCTGAAAGAGTGTCGCTATTTGGATCACAAATGATAATAGCCCAAATGATTCTTTTAACTCAAATCATAATTGAAAAATACAAGAAACAAAACCATTAGCTAGGATATTTGTATGAAAAAAATCTCTTTATTCTTAGATGACTAATTTCTACCTGCAAAAAACTAACATTTAGCCTGCTTCAAAGTTTCATGAGATAACAATTAGTAAGCTTCAAATATATAGCATCCCTACAGGAATGAGATAACTGGGAAAGTGCAAGCAACCTTGGATTACAAAGGCCATCTGCTTCACTGCATAAATGAGAAAATAAGGCAGAGAGAAATTAGGTGGCTGCCCCAGTGTGAGGTAAGATTGACTAGAATGCAAATGTTCTGATTCTCAATCAGTACTTTCTGCATCTCTCTCCTAAACCCACAAGGAAGAAAATGCATTAATGTTATCTTTTGTAACAATAACTCAAAAAATTTTTATTCCCAAATAGAAATTCTGCAGAACTTTAATCCCACATTTATGAATACCATAGCAACACACATTTTTTTAATGAATTTAGAAGAAGCACTTAGTATAACTCCAGAGAATGGCTCACTGTGCCTAAACAAGCACTAAATCAAGAAAATTCGTCAAAGACATGATAATGCTACATTATTCAACAATATTCTGCTTCTTGTCAACAAGCCAACAACATAACAGTATACACTACAATTTTCATTCTGGGAGAAACCATCCAATTATTTTTTTAAAAAACAGATATTTTACTCAGTCAATCAGGTAATATCTATGGTGATCTTTCTGGTCCCTACCCAGAGCTAATTGTAGTTTAAAGACTAATGTAAAAACCACCAGACTTCAGGCTGTTCACAGAATCAGCAAAAAGTCATTGAATTTAGGCTGCTCCAATTTTAACCAATCATGCTGGACATTCATATTGCTGTCCATATGGTACAATAACATGGCATTGCTCTGGCCACCAGTGCCTTCACTGCCAACACCCAAACAGTGGGGGTGAAAACGGGAAAAGCCCAAATGGGCAAAGCCCGATTCAATTAATTCTTTAGTGCTTCTCTTTACAGAGAGAAATACGTAAGGCTGAGGAGAATGAATTCAAATTCACAATTTTTGCCTCAACAGGGCATTAAAGACCCCCATTTAATAGAAATCAAGGTCTTGGATAATCAGCTATTTCACAGATATGTTCTCAGCGCTGAAATAAATGACAGTAGGAGATAAAAGGAATAGAATCCTGGGGGAAAGAAATCCTGGGGGATTTCCCATTACAAATCATTTCATTTTTCAGAGATTTACAACCAGCTTTTTAAAATCATGTTATACGTTACAGAATACTGCAAAAGAAAAACATTTACCCACAACATGTTAGAAGGGTACCGAAAGTGAGTCAGTCATACCACTGCCAACAATATCGCTTGGTTCAGTTATATTGATTCAGGTCCTTGATGGGTGCTGAAATGAAGGCCACAGGTTGGATACCAGAATGTGTCATTTAGGTTTGAGAAGAGGAGAAACATGCAGAACTTGTAATTCTGGATACAACTATACCCTTGGATTTTCTGAGAAGTGAGAGACTCCCGAATGGTTAAAGACAGAGCTGTCACTACTACAGAAAGAAACAGACACCCTTCCAAAAGTCAGTAGCATCCTGTGGTATATGGGCCATACTGGATTATTATGCTGAACATTAATCATAAACCTTCACTTTCCATACAAGCTACTAAATCACTTCAATTTGGATCAATGGCCTGAAAGAAACCCACCAACTCTCTACGTATCAATATGAGGACATTTGCTGTGACTGATGGTTGAAGGCAGCTGACCCCTTTGTGTAAATTCTAAGTCATGGGATTGTGCAAAGGAAGAAAAAAATGTTCAGGAAGAGGAAAAATGAACTTCCAGTTTGCAACCATGAAATTAGCTTTTTTTTTTTTTTTTAAAGCAGAGAAAGTCAAAGTACAAAGCTATCTCCATTCTCTAACATGCATTTTTTCCAACCAAATGAACAGCCTGGAATCAGCTTTCTGCCCACAGGTCAATCGCTGACGTGGTTTCATTTTCCAAAACATAGGACTACACATCTCTTTCAAAATGCATTAGCCAGCTAAAAGTGAGCCCAGCCAGAATTGATCAGCCAAAATTGATCAGATGTCATTCGGCAACTGTGTGGAACCCCTACTACGAGTCTCCACAGAGCACCCGGCGTTCCCAAGAGGCTCTTTTGGGACAGATTGCAAGGTCAGATATGTTTCCATTTTCTGTAAGTAAACATCTGCTCTAAAAAGCAACTCTAACCCTGCAAACACAACACACCCACTTTCTCACAGTTAAGTCTCAGCGCTGGAGAGGATCAATGACGTATCTGTGCTAGATTCCAATCATTTCAAAATAGGTCTTTAAATCTGTTCCTCTGTGCACGTCAATCTCTGCATGTGAACAGCTGACTTAGTTCTCAAGCAACAATACTGCCCATTGAAAAATACACCTTCCTTAAACAAAAGATACCTTTTGTTCCCATGAAGCATTGTCTGTTGCCATTTCCAGCAACAAATGACACAAAAGACAAATTCTGCCATCCTCAAGAGTGGTTTTGGACAAACAGAAACACCAAAAAACAGAGCAAAAGCTTAAGAAACAAGACCAAGGTGAGTTGGGGGTAGAGGAGAGGTGGAGTGGAAGTGAGAAGTGGAATCTATACTCTGTGATCTAAGAAGTTCAGCCCCTACTGATGAATGGGGGACGGGGGAGGGGAAAGGAATGGGAGGTTGAGGTTTTCAGTTGAGAAAAAGAAGTGTGCTGCTGTCCCGGTTTTGTTTCAATAGCACCCGGAGAGTGCGTGGCAGGCACAATCTAGTTTGGTGACTAAGACTGATTCAGTGAGTAACACAAGTTTGTTTATGACACAAAGGAGCTACCCAACCAAAACCGGCAATTACACAAACAATAATATGTTAATTCTTTTAAATTGTTTGTGTTTTGGTACCAAATTAAAGTTTATGTTTATTAAATTTCATAGGAAACATCTATCAATTTAATATCACCATTTTGCAGGCTGCGCCCCCGTCCTGGAAAGAAATCGCTAATGGCCCGGAATCCTGGAAACCTACAAACTATTGTCACCTATTTCCCAGCACTGTGGTCCTGATACTCAGTGTCACTGATGGAAACCAAACAGCGGCCACAAGCCAAGGAGTCCCTGGTGAAATTTCTCCAAAGCACAGTCCGGACAATCCGTGCGCCCGGGTGAAAGCATTCGGAAGTGTGCGCGGTTCCTCTGCCCTCCGGGCCGCGCGTCCGGAACGTTCCTGGCTGTCAGGTGGGTGGCGACAAGGCTCGGCAGGGAAGCGCTGCCTGGAAGCACAGCGTGCCCGCGGGGCGGAGAGGGACCAGCCCGGCGGAGTGCGGCGCGTCCCAAGACCGGCAGTCGCTCACCTTTGTTCGCCCGCCCTCTCCGCGAGGAGGAGAGCGCGGGCCGAGGAGGAGTGCGGGGGGCTACCCCAGTGCTCCGCAGGCCCTCCCCAACGCCCCGGAGGAAATCCGGAGGCAAGCCAGAGCCGCTCCGGCTCCCAGAACCGCAGCCAGGCTGAGGGGTCAGCAACCCCTTCCCGAACACAAAGGTTGGGAGGCGTAAGCGCGAGCGCTGGGGGCGCGGGTGCGTGCGCCACAGAACACGCGAGTGTGCGTGTGCGCGCGAGGGTGTGCGTGTGTGTGTGTGTGTGTGTGTGTGTGTGTGTGTGTAGGGGGAGGGGAGCAGCGCTCGCGAGGGTGTGCGCGCGAGGGTGTGCGTCTGTGTGTGTGTGTGTGTGTTTGTGTGTGTAGGGGGAGGGGAGGAGCGCTCCAGCCCGTCTTACCTCTCGAAGATGAGCCGTACCATTAACATGCAGAAGGCCAAGGGGAAGGCGAGATAGAGGTCCTCAGCCTGCGGGAAGGTGGCTTCCTCCGTGTTCTTCAGGTCCGCCCAGGTGACATTGTGAGGGAGCCAAAACCTCTCGTTCCAGAACCAGGCTAAGATTCCTGCCATCTTGCTTTGTCCAGTCCCGTCCTGGGCTCCCGCGGCCCGCCGAGATTTCCGCCACGCAGGGCGCCCGGGGATGCGCGCGCGGCTGGCTAGAGCCTGTGCCGCCGCCGCCGCCTCCTCCGCGGCCGCTGCTCTCGAAGGCTCGCGGCGAGCCCCGGTTCTCTCCTCCCTCTGGCCGCGTTGGGAAAAGGAGCCGCCTCGCCCGTCACATGGCAGCCACGGCCGCTGGCCCTGATTGGCTCGTCCTCGCGTCAAGCAGCCAGGCACACGCGGCCGGCTAGCCCACGCCCGGAGGGCAGGGCGCAGCCGCTGCGCTCAGGGTTCCAGGGCACCGCTCTGGGGAGTGCCGCCGGGCCCCGCGCTCACAGTGCTCTCGAGCGGCGCTTAGGGCAGCGACCTGGGTTCGGCCGCCCGAATCCGTTCCGGCCCCGGGGCTTGCTCGCACATGCTCAGAACGCCGGCTTCTGCCGCGCTGGAGTTTCAGGGGTTTCGGTCGGCTTCCCGTGCGCGTACAGGCGCTGGGGAGGCAGGTAAGGGTCGGGGCGATATTCAGACCCACCCTTGCGCCGAGACAGAACAGCGGAAGAAGTAGGGGGCGCAAAGAGCAAAGGAGGAAGAAATAGCAGGTAAAGAGTCATACACTCCAGCGCTTGGAGAAGGAGGGGGAAAATCGGGTTCTGGGGCAGGATGGTTTGGCAAGAGGCGTCTGCCTCCACGCCGCGCCCGTCTTTCCCCATCTCTGACCTTCCAGCCTGGTTTTACTCCGCTCGTCACCACAATCCGCGCCCCCAGGGAAAAAGGCCCTCTTTTAATTTATGAGGTGGTAAGAGAAATTAGGCACTTAACTGCTGTTTGATAACGATGAGATGATGTTGATGATGATAACAACCGCAGCCTTCTGTAAAACTGCCCCACTAAATGAACCTCTCAGAAGATGGCTCCCGACCACATTTTGGCTTGGCCCATGGGTAGTGAACCTGCACTCTGCTACCTGATGGGCTCCTTGTTAACGCCTTTTGCATCGGAAACCATTAAGGTGTTAAGTCTTTGAGGCCTAACCCAGGCACCTTGACTCCCACGATACGTTTCCTCACTGATAGGGAAACCACGTGCGGATCAATTAGGTGGTACATGCAGAACCTAGTTCCAGGGAATACTTTGTTGATTTTTCTCACAAACGTTCATTTCCTGCCTGGTTCAGCTAGTAAGTTCTACTGGACCCTTCCAAGAGGAAAATAAACAGGCTCTTAATACTTCTTTACCCTCCCTCCCCCTCCAGCTACCACCCTCTTTCCACTCCTTGCCTTTAAAGCGTAACTCTAAAGAACTGCCTATATCTGTTGCTTCCACTCTCTCCCCTGCATTCGCTTTCGAACTTCCGTTTGAGCATTTGCCCCTCTCTGCTGCACTGAATTGTTCAAGGTCACCAATGATCTCCATGCTGCTAAACCCAAAGGTCAGTTCTCAACACCTCTTATCAGTAGCATTTGGCCAAGTTTGTCAGTAGCTGCCTTTTGAAACACTTTCTTGTCTTGATTTCCAGAAACCACATTCTTTCTGGTTTTCCTCCTACCTCATGACCGCTTTTGCTGAATCTCCTTTCTGGTTACTCCTCACTCCTTAAAGTTGGTGTGGCCTAGGAGTCAGTCTTTTGTCCTCTTCACTTTTCCATCTGTGTTCATTCACTTGGTGATCTTCTCCAGTCCCATAGCTTTCAATGCCATCTGTGTGGCTTTCAGTGTCATAGTGATTGCTCCCAAATTTGCATCTCTAGCCATGAACTTCTCCTTGAACTTCAGCCTCCTAAGTCCACTATCAAGTCAACTACTCCACTTGGATGTCTAAAAGCCATTTCCTGTCCAAACTACTAATCTTCCCCCTAATTTTTCCCCCTCCTGTCTTCTTGACTCAGGCCCAAACCCTGGAGTCACCTTTTTTCCTTTTCTCATATCTCCTTTATAATCTATCACATATCCTGTCACTTCCATCTTTAAACCGGAATGACACCGTCTCTCACCACTTCTGCAACCATCTTGGTCCAAACCACCAACATTTCTCTTCCGAGTTACCCTAGTAGCCTCCTAACTCCCAATTTCAACACTTGTCCCTCTACAGTCTATTCTCAGCCCATGTGATCCAGTTGAAATGTAGTAAAATCACTTCTGTGCTTAAAACCATACTGCTTCCCCATTCCTCCTCAGTTGGAAGCCAAAGTCATTTCAGTGACCAAAGATGTGGCTCCATGTTACCTCTCTGACCTCATCTATTCTCCTCTCTCATTTCCCTGTCCCTTACTCAGTGTGCTTTCATCACACTGGCCTCCCTGCCCTTCCTGCAAAACACCCAGCATGCCTTCGGGCCTTTGTACTTGTTTTGCTCTGTCTCTGGAACTTTTCCCTCAAGTATCCATGTCCACTCTTTCTATAATGCAACTCACTCGGTAAAGCCTTCCCTCGACACCCTAGTTAATCTATAATTGTCACTCCCCACCCCTACTCTTCCTAATCAACTTTCTTGCTTTGTTTCCCTCCAAAGCGTTTATCACCATCTAACACAATTTATTTTTTACTTTTTTTTCAACTGGTCTCCCCACACGCACTAAAATGTAAGCTTCTGAAAGTGAAAGATTTGTGTCTATAGCTGTTTTTATCCCTAGCACTTAAAATAGTGCCAGCACATAGTAGGTACTCAATAAACTATTGAATTAATGAATCAACACTATTCTAACCTCACAAAAATCTCTGGGAGAGGAAAAAATCTGAATAAATAATAGTGTTAAATGTTTATAAATTCATGTGAAGAATAGTGTGGGCATAAAGAAGGGCTTCATCAGTTCTAAGGTGGGGTAGGGGTGGTGTCCTTGAAGTGGGTTCATCAGGGAGTAGTTCATCACCATCCTCATTTGAGACCATGCACCCAACTGCTCATTGTTACTGGTGACTTTCCAGGAAAATGCCTTGACACCAAATGCATTCTTGTAGGCCACAGAGAGGAGTTCTATTAAGGTCTCTTGCCACCTTTGTGGCAAAAGGTCATGTCATGGTGGACCCTGGCCTTCTGGACCAGACAGACCCCTATCATGGCTGCCACTGGTCCCTCATGTCACTCTCATGTATGACCTGACAGGACCTTGCCTTCTCTGCTTTCCCGAAAGACCCACTGTGTGCCCACACATACACACACACACACACACACATATATATATGAAGAAGTGTTGGTGACTTAATGCCCTGGGACCTGAACTTTGATCCTGGGCAATGGAAGCCAGTGGTACATTTTCATTCTTTTCCCTCCCCTGCCCTGGGACACACACAGTAGCTTCAAACAGCCTCTCTGAAAATGTCCTGTGATACACAGCACTCAGCTTATTTCAAAACTGTGGCCAGCTCAGGAATTGCCTTGTATTTCCTCTCTTTCTCTGTTTCACTCTCCATTTCTTTCATTCCTGCTTCCCTGAAATTACACCTCCCTGGAAATGCTCTTTTTTTCTAGAGAAGCCAAACTAAGATCATGTTGCTCTCCTATTCATCAACTCTGAGAAGGTGGTGAGATTTCAGGAACACTTTGAAAGATAGCTTTTGTCGGACCCTGGAAAGAGAACTCACAGCTTATCTGTGAATCTTGCACAAATCACTTAGTTTCTAAGAGCATGTTAACACCCTCCTGCGTAAGTTGCAAGTACCTGTCTTGCCTGTGTCACCTGACTCTTCTGAGGCTCACATGAGATAATATATGGGAAAGGGCTCGTAAACTCTTAATAACCTCTATACACATGCACAGTGCATGTTTTGTTTTGCTTTTTTTTTTTTTTTTTTTTGCGGTAAGTGGGCCTCTCACTGTTGTGGCCTCTTCCGTTGAGGAGCACAGGCTCCGGAGGCGCAGGCCCAGCGGCCATGGCTCACGGAGCCAGCCGCTCCGTGGCATGTGGGATCTTCCCGGACCGGGGCACGAACCCGTGTCCCCTGCATCGGCAGGCGGACTCTCAACCACTGCGCCACCAGGGAAGCCCTGTTTTGCTTTTTTATGAAAAACAATGGATGAGCAAGTGACGCACATCTGTTGGCCAGATTTACAATCTTCAGTTACTTCCTTGTTTTCACACCTAAGGGACTGTATTCATTTAGAAGGCCATATTTTTAAAGCAATACTATCTTAAAATGGAATTTATGCAGAAAACAACAGGCAAGATGGTGAAGGATATGGAAATCTTGAGGAGACATTTAGTATACATGTTAAGTGCACTAACTTTGGAGTTTTACAAAATGTAGGTTTAAGTGCTAGCTTTTCCAATAATAGCCTATTCTTCCTTAGAAAAAGTTCTTAATTACTTAACCTTTTGAAATCTCAGTTTCTTCACACGTACAAAAGGAATAATACTATTTACCACATGGGGTTAAGGTAGGATTTAGGTGAGATCATGTAAAGTGTTTAACAATTATATGGAGGCGGTTACCATTATTATTATGTACTGTCGCAATGTGGTGAAAATTCCATTGTTTCAGGGGAAGAAGGATCAGACTCTGCTGGGATAATTTACCTTCGCGGCAGGCTGAGCCTTTCACATCTGAGGATGAGCAGGCCTTTACTTCTGAGATTAGTGGAATTAGCTTTCACTCAGCAGAGGAAGTGAGGATGACGTCAGGAAGGGAGAGACAGGGGAGTGGAGGGAGATTTCAGAAGCCTGTGCACCCTGCGTGAGATTCTTCCTGATGTTTTTGCTGCTAAGCTGCCATAACGTATTAGACACAAACTGCTGAAAACCAGTGATGTTTGGTAGAAACTTGTAAAGACACTAAGTTTTGATATAAGCGGCTTGTACAAACATGAAAGCAGAGGATGTAAGCCGAAAAGAATTTGAAAAATTGTGGAGATGTATTTTAAATCTCAAGAGGTCAAGAAACTGGAATTTGAGTCAGGTGTTAAGCAGCCGGTGTAGTCCACAAGGATAGCTGTATCCAGTCACCCTGTGGACCATGGCAGAAACTAGGGGCAAAAAGATTGTTGGGAGGCTTGATATGTATGTTCCAAGACTGGAAGGGCTGTCAGGTGGGGGCAGTTTGACTTGATCTGTGCGGATCTAGAGGGCAGAACTTGGGACAATTGGCTTAAATATCTGCAAGGCTAATTTTATCTCCGTAGAAGAAATATGCAAAGCTGGCCAAAAATGAATCAACAGTCTCATCAAGCAGGGAACTTCCTATCATGGGAAGTGTTCAGGCAGGAGTCTACCTGTTAGATATGTTGGGAAAGCATTCCTGTCTGAAACTGACTTGGAAATGGATGCCTTCTAAGCTCCCTTTAGTACTTTGGAGCTAACAGAAAACACTATTTTGGAGAAGAATCTGCATTGACCTATGAATTTTTGCAGTTGGAAGAAGACATGAGGCAATGCCCTAATACTTTAGGACATCTTCCGTACTAAATTTCTACTCTCTTAGAGGGGAGAGGGAAGAGGGAAGAAGGAGTGAAGGAAGAAGAAAGATAAAAACAGAAGGTAATTACCGTGGGACAGAAGTACATTCAAAAGTTAGAAAGAGAAATTTAAAAGTCCAAAGAAATAGATCACTTCTTGCTAAAATGTTCTGATAAAGCCTAAAAGGGCTTTGTCAGAGTATGGTTGCTAGCTGCCTGCAGGATCCCAGTTGAAAACAAAATCAAAGGACTTAGGCCACATGGTTATATTGGCAGTCTGTTAGTTACCGGCTTCCATCCCTAGCACTTTGAACATTTTTCTGTGCTGTTTTTAGTAGTGGGAAATTAGACATCAGAAATTACTCTGTTATATGCTATTTGAGAACTGATACTACCTCAGATGACTGTGTTCTTCCTTTCCTTCATTAGTTGTTAGAGTTTAAGTTCATTCTCGTGTGGATCTAAGAAGGAGGGTAGAATCTCAAAGATAACCTTTCCTTGCAATCATTTAGTTTTGCCTTCAGAACTGCATCTAAGGCAAATGTTCACGTCCATGTCTAAAATAATCATTACCAGGAAATCTCAGTATATATTAAATTAAACTCTACATGCTCATATTTGGAAAGTACACATAGTTTTAAAAGTTTTTCCCTTTGAATTAAAAAATATGTAAATCTACATAATACCCAAACAGATCAGCCCTCTTTCATTGTTAAATTAAGTGCAGAGTAGATACCTAGATAGGAGAATCATATCGTAAATATTCCAAGGAATTAATTGATCTCATTTAATTGAATTTGAGACCAATAAATTGTAATACCTTCTGCTGCCCTAATTACATGTGACATTGTAAGCAATCAGCTCCCTGTGATGGATGTGTCTAGGCTGCTATGTTTCTATTTGTCTCACATTTTTATGATCCCTAAATTCACTTAAAGTTTAAAATGCAATTAAAATACAGCATAATCAGGCTTCCCTGGTGGCACAGTGGTTGAGAATCTGCCTGTTAATGCAGGGGACACGGGTTCGAGCCCTGATCTGGGAGGATCCCACATGCCGCGGAGCAACTAGGCCCGTGCACCACAACTACTGAGCCTGTGCGTCTGGAGCCTGTGCTCCGCTACGAGAGGCCGCGATAGTGAGAGGCCCGCACACCGCGATGAAGAGTGGCCCCCGCTTGCCACAACTAGAGAAAGCCCTCGCACAGAAACGAAGACCCAACACAGCAAAAATTAATTAATTAATAAACTCCTACCCCCAACATCTTCTTTAAAAAAAAAAAATACAGCATAATCAAGATTGAGAAAACACAAGCTTTCAGAAGTCTATACAGATATGAGTTATGAGAAGATTTAGGTACTCTGATTTCACCAGCCATATATTTTTCAGAAGGCCTCCCCAGTGGTTGCCACAGAATTATTAACAAAATCCAGAGGCCCTGGAGCTTCCTAATGCTTGTGAATGATTTGGCTTAAAGGTTTTTGCAGTCCTCATTTGCATTGTAAAACGGACTTCAGCTCTAAGTTTAAGGAGAAGTTTTAGAAGCTTTGACATGGCAAGATGCCATGAGAATATTTTCCCTGTGGGGAAACGAAACTCAAATGTGCTAATTAAGGGTACTTAATATCCCTCAAAATTAATTCTTCGTTACCTGCAGTGGTTTAATTATTCCCTTATGGAAAGCTCAGAAATGCCCTGAATCTTTAAATAGCAGTGGGCTGCTTGATTCTGAGTCAACATCCACTTTGAAGGTATTTATTTCTTCTACTCGTTGGTACAGCAGTGGCCAAAGAGAGGAAGATTTTTCGATGTCACAATAAAACAGTAAGACAAATTTTCCCTGGTGGTTTGCGAAATCAGCTTCGTTAATATCATCATCCCTCACAGAAGAGAACCTTCCAGAAAAAAAATGTATAGCAATAAAAATGAACAGAGGGAAAGAGCTACAGTTAAACATCAGGCAATTCTAAGCTCTGACCACCAGAAGCAGTCAGCCAGCCCTGACACTTTCCCCACTAGCAGCCTGCCCTTTCCAGAAAAGCAAAAATCAGATGTCCTCAGAAGATTTTGGTTGAACTGAGAGAGAACTAACTACATACAAGGCTGTTTATCTTGAGAAATAAACTTGAGTGTTATCCAGGTAACTGTTGTTTCTCCTGGAATTCTTCTTGAGTCAGGTAGCTCCATGTAGCTATGGGACACACTAAAAAGCTCTAAATGTAGGTACATGTCTTGAGTTCGAATGTCACTTCCTCCGGTAGCCAACTCTGACCACCCAATCTAAAGCTACTGCCCAGTCACTCTGTCACATCCCCCACTTATAGTCTTCCCATCACTCACAGCCATCTGATATCTTCTTGTGGGTTTACTTATCTACCAGTTTGTTCCTGTCATCCCACCTCAAACGTGCATTCTGGGAGAGCAGGGCCCTGGCCATCCTTATCACTGCTGTACCCCAAGCTTTGAGCAGCCCTTGGGTCATGATGGCTGTTCAGCAAATCATTGTTAAAGGAGGGGAGTGTAGATTTTTTTTTTTAATGTCAAACTCCTCTAACAATCAAAAAAAGATTTATTCTGGAGCCTGAGCTAGGAAAGGAGCTGGATATCCTGTGGCAGCAACCTGGAATCCGTGAATTTAATCAGGATAATTGTGCGTGGACCCACAGTCCCCTGCACACATCCAAACCTCTGCACCGAAGCTGTCCACTCAGGCGAGTTTGACCAGAATCAGTCGATCAATTGATCACTTGGCAGGACTTGCAGGGTTACGCATTCTCTTGGGCTGGAATGTTATCAGCTTAACCCTCATCTATCTCCTCTCTCTGGAGCTGTCAGTGAATCTCTGGAACTCTCGGTCTAACCCCATTTTGACCTACATTTGATAAGGTCAAGTGTGAGGCATTTCCTAAACTTAGGAAAACTAGGCCAAATGCCCTGCACAGACCCTGGGCCTACCTGTGTCCTAATGTACACCTGTACTTCTGCTACTTCTCTCCTCTTAATTTTGTTTGGGCCACAGAACCAAGGAGTTCATTCCACTGGGCTGGTGAACAGTTTACATAGGAGTGCATGTATGTATTATCTCCTCAATTAATCTTAACTTACCCAAACATATAGATATGGTTTTCTGTGCCTTCACTACCCCCTTAATTTAGTCTCTAACCAATAACTCTTTTGAGGGGTTAACTAACCTTCAAGCTGCAGGCCAGAGCTACACAGCATCCGCGGGGAAACATAGTAGCTTGTGTGGAATTAGACCATTTGTAAATTGTAGTCAGTTTGAAAAAAGAAAATTTCATTGAGTCAAAAAGCCTGCTTTGTCTCCTTGCAAGATTTGATATTCGAGCAGGAGGTACAGATAGAGTCGTTTGCTCAGGCCTTCCAAGGTTACCCACGGTAAAGAGACAATACGGTCAGTGCAGACATCGATTTTCTGGATTTCAGACCATCCTCAGAAATACTAGTTAACACAACTCTTCATAGATCTCAATGAAGACCTCTTCTCAGTATCAAAAAGGAATAACAAATCATTTGGAAAAACTTCATGTCTTAAGCTTCAAGTAATGGGAATTTGTTTCAATTCTTGCAGGCTAAAAATATGAACAAACACCACTCAAAAGGCCTAGAAAAAAGGCCCTAATGGTGAAGTAACACTTTTCCCATCTTGCCGTCTTTTCCCAGGTCACCTTCAGACAAGGGGCAGATTTCCTCCCACATGCATTCTTCCCCCTTGCAAAACTTTACCCTCTCCAGGAATGACTGCCCATGGTCAACATTTGGCCTCTGCTTGAGAATTTAAGGACAAATCTCAGCCTTCCTTTTCCTGCACTATTAGAAAATGTCTAAGTAACATGAGAGCCATCCAAAAGACAAAGCCACTCATATCCAACTCAAGGAAACAAAATAAAACCTGAAGATTTTGGCAAGGTGTCCATGGATTTCTGCCCAATGCATCTGGCCTTCCCTTTAGTCTGCCCCAACCAGCTGGGCAGTAAAAGGGGTGGATCCGGAAGACTCATCCATTAGAAGGAATACAGGGCCTGCCTGGTATCTGAAACACCTACGCAATCTGCCACCACTCTGTGCAAGGGCCTCTGCCTGGCGGTCCTTGTCTACGGGACAAATCCAGACTCCTTCCTAGGTAAGCAGGGCCCACAAGTTGACTTTCCATCTCTCTTTCCTAATCCAACAGTTCACTTTCCATCTCTTTTTCCTAATCCAAATCGTTGAACTTTGTACCCATCCGACAACTCAACCTTCCTCTCTCACACGTGTACTTAAACAAGTATTTTTCTTCTTCATATTATTTCCTCCTGTTTAGAATTCCTTTCCCTTTCTTCTCTACCCATCAAAATTGTATTTGTAAAAAAAAAAAAAATTGTATTTGTAAGCTAACTTCCATCTCAAAACCCACCTTCTGAAATTTAGATCACGTCAGAATTAGAATGAATCCCTCCCTACCTGGGGATAACATTGGGCATTCCGCAGGTTGTCTTTTCTCTTGAACCACTGGCTCCTTTAGGGCAGAACGAGTTCTTATTTCATCGCTATTGCCCCAGGGCCTAGCAGGGATTTTTGCACATAGCAGGTATTTAATAAAGTTTGGTCTAATTGGATTTCTTAGGAGAACAGCAGCTAACAGCTAATTTAGGGTGGGAGACAGTTGATACGAATTGTTAAGAGTTCAGGAGTAAGAATGAAGTTCACAGATAAATCCCAGCTTCACTTCTTACAAGCTCTATGGCCTTGAAACTAACTAAATCTTTAAGCCTGAGTTTCCTCATCTGAAAAAAATGGGGTATATTTACATCTCTGATACATAAAAGTATTTACCTCATCTAGCTATTGGAAGAACTAGATAAACACGTTTAGCGTGATGCCTAGCACTTTGTAAGAATTCAATACATGTTACTTCTCCCCTCCTGCCTCTCCTCCTCCCCCGTTCTCCTCCTTTGCTTCATTACTACTCCTCTTGCTATCTTAATACCATAAGGGGAAGGCCAGCTGTGGACTATAAACCTGGTTACCTCTCCCACAGCTGGGCTCTGTCTCTAGGCTATGTCTTAGGAAGACTTTTCCTTCTTGCAAAGAATACTGTTAACTGTCATTGAAACGTGGCCTTGTTATCTTGGAGTGGAGAGAATTTGTCTTTGGGTTAACCCCTCTTTTGTTTGGAAAAACTACCTCACTAGCTCTTTGAGACATACAAATGAAAAGTAAATGTCTACCCATTGTTTGGCTAGAAACCGTGAGGTCACCAATAATTGGAAGACCCATGTTTAGCACTCAGAGTTGATGTTTGGTGTGTAAGTTCTTGTATTATTGAAGTGAGCTTCTTCCTGTAGACTTTGTTGCAATTTGTGTGTGTGTGTGTGTGTGTGTGTGTGTGTAAAGGAAAAAAATATTTCTAAGCCTTGCAGGAGTGAGTTTGGAGAGCCAGGCTGAATTATTGCTTGTCCTAGCTAGCACTGGGCTTGGGAGCCAGGTGATGTGAGTTGTTTTGCTTTGTTTTATCAGCATCAATGGCAGGAAAATAAGACTGCTGTTGGGGTGAAGTTGAAGGGCGGCCTTTCATAGAACCTTGTCACCCTCTGGGAAGGGCAGTGCCGTTCCTCTGCCCAGGTGACAAGACAGAGTTGGAACAGATTCATTTTTCCCACCTCTTTGCAAAACCAGCTCACCTGCTGCAAAACCAGCAGCTACTGGAGCAAGAAGACCCACCTCTGTTGTCACTGTTGTTCTCAGAAGTCCAACCACTGGCAGAGAAAACTAAGAATGCGGTAGCTGTTATGTAGTGGCCTGAAGCACAGATGGGTTGGTGGGCATCTTTAGGAACTATAGAAATAGTGGGGAAGAAAGGGAAACATTTCTGGGAAGAGTGAGGTCAAGGACGTGACTCATTGAGCTCTTGTAACTTGGATGTTAAAATTATTGTGACCTCATATTACCATCCCCAGTTCCAGTTTTATAAAATCTGTGGCATGCTATTTGAATAAATATTTGGTTTTAAAATGGATTATTATTTTTAATTTATTTTTTTTTAATTTAAAGCCAGAAAGAATTTGGGGTGGGAGATAGCATAGCATGGTGGGGTTTCTGTTTGTTTGTTTGTTTTTGATAGGTTAAGAAGTGGATTTATTTAGAGAGAAACACACTCCACAGACAGAATGTGGGCCATCTCAGGAGGTGAGAAAGGCCCATAGTGGTTTTTTTTAAGAGAATGGATTCTGGAAATCAGCATATTTCTATCTTGGCTTTTCTTTTTACTAGTGTAGTCACGGCAATTTATTCACCCTCTTTAAGCCTCTGTTTTTTATCTGTAAAATACAGATGTGTGGCAGATTGTATCTTCCAAAAACAGCTGCACCGGTATAGATTTCATCTCACATGCTGTTCTCATGAAGTGACTTTGACCTTCTTTCATTAAGAGATGGGACCAGTAATCCCTTCCCTTGAATCTGGGCTGAACTTTGAAACTGCCTCAACCAAAAGAACGTGGCAGAAGTGACGTGACTTCCAGCTAAGTTATGACAGGCAATAGGCTTCCATGCCTGGCTCTCTGTCTCTCTCCCAGCCTCTAGACCCCAATCGCCACGTTGTGAGGAAGCCCAGGCCACATGGAGAGGTCACGTGTGGGTGTCCCTGTTAACATCCCCACCAGAGCCTCAGCTGACAGCCAGCGTTAACTTCTCGACATGGGAGTGGTCGATTCTTCAGATGATTCCATAGCCCAGTCTTCAAATCCTCCAGCTGAGATCCCAGACCTCATGGAGCAGAGATGAATCAAATTTATCATGTTCTTTCTGAATTCTTGACCCACAGAAACCATAAGAGATAATAAATGATTATTGTTGTTTTAAGCCCCTAAACTTTGTGGTGATTTGTTATGCAACAATAGGTAACTAAAATGAGAGATAATGGTATGTAATCCACGGTGGTGTTATGAGAATTTAAAGAAATAGCACAAAGCTTAGCACAGCAGTGAGGGCTCAAAAATGTCAGATGCTTTCATCATAACAAAAAAAGGCAGTTCCTAAGCAAAAATTTGAGGCAAATGAGGGCTCTCAAGAGACCTTCTTTTCTGGGTGTCTTAACAGATAACCAGGGGAAAGAGAAGTTGAAATTGATGAGGAACCCACGCTAGAAGCAGAGATCTGTGGAGCTGGTGCGTGAATAAAATCACGTGAAGATTTGGTTTTCCCTCTCTGGAAGAAGTCCTCTTAAAATTCCTGGAGCCAGAACCTCAGGATGGGAGAGAGAATATATGTGTCGGGGCCACTGTCATATCTGCACCCTCACGGTGGTTGGCCCACCATCCTGTGGTGAGCACCAGTATTTAAGAGAAGCTAGCTTCTGTATGTAATTACAATGACCTCTCCAGTCAGTTAATCTCCAAGTAACATGTACTGTACATGCAGGTCTAATATTAGTTTCTTGGCATATTTCAGAAAGGTATCAGACTGTCATAAAGCCCTTCTGTAAGGACTGCTTCAGTGGGAACTTGGAGATATGTCAAGCTTGTCCTGTATCACTAAGGTAATAAGAACTCCATCATCCTCAAAATTTGCTCTAGTTTCAAGAGCCATCCATCATTTTGATGAAGATAGATGTGGACCACTGAATATTCTCCTAGTGTTTCCAATGACCAAGGATATCAACAGGAAAAGGAAAGACAACGGCCAGTTTATACTTCTAATCTTTTCCCCCCATACACACAAAAAAAGGTTATAAAGTATTAGAAAGTCAGTAACAGAATAATGACACTGAAAATTAACCAGAAAATATATCTTTTTCCCCCTCTGTTCCTGAAGGTGTGTTGTGTAAAATTTGGGATTATTTCAGATTTATAAACAATTATTTTAAGCAATGATTTGAAAAGAGAGGCAAGACTTTAATGGTGGTGTCTCTGGCATAGTAGCTGAGGAAATGGTTTTTAGGTTAAATGTCATTTTAACATCCTTTAAATCATCCTTTAACCCTACTGATGTGGCACATTTTAGTAAATTTAGATACCATCTACTGAGTGCTTTTTCTTGTTCTAAGCACTATACTGATTTCTTTGTATGCATTACTTCATTATAATCCCCATCACGATCAATCTTATGAGATAGGCATCACAAACCCCAATTTTTTCTTGTGGAAATTGAGAGTTACAGAAGTCAAACAGCTTCTAAGAGGAGCTGAGATGGGATCCAAAGACCATGCCTTGCCCATTACTAACTTTAGCTGAGGTTGCTTCTCCACTCTGCATGTGCAAAGGCTGCTTCAAGACTCAGCTCAAGTGTCACCTCTTCTTGCATGGTTTTCTGTTCACACAGACACAGACACACACAGACACACACACACACACACACACACACACACAGAGGACATACTCTCCCACTCACTCCTCTCTAAACTTCTATAGCATCGCTGGCCAAATGAAATAATGTGAGCCACGTGTGTAATTTTAAATTTCTAGTAACCACGTAAAAACGTGAAAAGAAACAGGTGAAATTAATTATATACTTTAACCCAACGTATCCAAAATACTATCGTGTCCCATGTAGTCAATATAAATATTATTAATGAGATGCTTTGCATTTTTTGCACTGAATCTTCGAAATCTGGTGTGTATTTTATACCTACAGTACATCTCAGTTCGAACTAGCCACATTTCAAATGCCCAATAATCAATAAGTAGTGGCTGTTCTATTGGACTGTGCAGTTCTATAGCATTTAGCCCATGTCATTTCCTTTTTATTCAGTTTAAAGTAAGTCTCTTGAGGTCAAGAAATGAGACAAACTCATCTTTGTATTTCCCAACATCCCCAAATATCACATAATAAATGTTTGAGTCAACTTGTGAGTCAAGAACACAAGTACTGGCACCTTACTGGATTCCTAGAAGGGAAGTATCTGCACCACGTCAAGGCATGGGTAGTTCTCACAAAGTCATCTTCCCACCACATGGTCTTAGGAGCTGCAAGATGCTCAGAGAGCTGAAAAACAGCCTTGAGGTTGAAGTTGTGAAACTGACAAGGAAGAAAAAGAGAGAATGCTATGGGGGTTATGAAAACAAAAGACAGACAAAGCCCCAGATCACTTTCTGGTGATCATTCAAAAGAAGAAAAGGAGACAAACACGTGGTGATGAGAGGTTACCAAGTGACTCAACTGTCTGAAAATAATAGAGCAGTAATTGATACTTAGTGTGAAAGGATTCTTTAAATCTCTCCGGTGTGGCTTACACACTTGAAACACATCTTGAGCATATAAAAGTGGTATATTTGGAAAAAATAACCTTTTTTTGGCCACTCAGGTTATATCTGACTCAAAATCCAACAGGTAGTATCCATTAAAAAAATCAGTTGTCAATTAGTGTCTTAAGTATTGACCAGTTTTTTCTTTCTTCAATGAGTAGCTGTTACTATATAGGAATACAGCTCCACGGTGTACTTACAGTATTGTTTGTGAATTTGTACTCCATTATTTTCCTAGTTGGCTGTGACAGTTAGTGACACATCCTAAAATACTTTTCATTTGTGGAGGACTTTAGAGTTCACTTTTGTATATATTATCTCCCCTTGATGAAACTCTTTGGGACATTTTGTGTCACTCCCCAGGAACCTTCTGTCCAGGATTCCTGGAGTCATACAATCAAAGTCTCAGGCTGTTGATTTTGGAAATCATGTCAATTCATAGTTTACAAGTGATTAAAATGCAGTCTTCTTTAAAATCAGAGCTTGCCTTTTAAGTACATACGGGTCTTTCAGGACATACAGGTGGATTGAATGCAGAAAATCCTCAGATGCTCCCTCTGCCTGTGAAGTAATAAGGTTTGGAAAAGGCATTTTACTGATGTCCTCTGGTTTTCAGCAAAAACATGTAGGACTAAGACCATCACCAGCTGAGAGGCCACTCATAAAATATGATGAGGCCCGGGCTTCCCTGGTGGCGCAGTGGTTGAGAGTCCCCCTGCCGATGAGGGGACACGGGTTCGTGCCCCGTTCCGGGAAGATCCCACACGCCGTGGAGCAGCTGGGCCCGTGAGTCATGGCCGCTGAGCCTGCGCGTCCGGAAACTGTGCTCCGCAACGGGAGAGGCCACAACAGTGAGAGGCCCGCGTACCGCAAAAAAAAAAAAAAAAAAAATGAGGCCCAGAAGTTTGGGGATTTTTGATGTCAACAAACATTCTCCCTGGAATATCAGCCTCCCAGTTACTATCATTTCAAGAGGAGGCCCGAAACAGGTAAGGAAACCTCTGGACACTGTTGGCTGAAGCAGGGCTTCATCTGAAATCTGCACTCAGAGCTGACTGAGGACACCTTGTCCTAAGGTGTCTCTCTGTGGTCTCACCATGAGGTGATTGCCGAGTAGCTCAGTCTGCTCAACGTTTCACTAATGGAGTTTGATGGTTGGTAACAGAAAAATAAGATATAATGCAACTTCTTTTTTCTTTTTCAAATCTCGTGCTAATTTATATTCAAATTCTTTTAAGCATCCAGGGTGGAAGGGAAAGTTTTTTCCCTCACAGGGTGGTTAAGAGTAGGGCGTGGGTAGGGTTTCCATATGCCCTTTACACCCAATTAATTTTCTACAGAATTGAGCTATCAGGAGGCTGCTAGTTTTAAAGCCTATCCCACCCCCTTTTATCAGCAGTTGAAATGGGCCATTAGATCGTCAATCGTTATCAACCCAAGATGTTACGGTTGTAGCTTAGCAAGAATAAAGCCATTTTCTAAAGGTGTTTGTGTATATAACAGGAAGAAAAATATGTTATCTAAAAAAATTGAATAGCGTTCTAAATTCTACACTAATGGATCTTTCCTAACAGTGGAAGGGGGTGGGGAAGAGTAGGCTAGAAGATTGTGGGAAAATAAGAGAGGGCTTTAGGGCCATGGTTTGCCACCCTTTTTGATCAAACATCTCATTTTTATAATAAGTAATTAAGACTGCCACCTTGACTATCCTGAAATGAAATTCAAATAATCTTTTCTAAAAATCCAAAGTACTTCCCTAACTGTAGTATAAAGGAGAAATAAAAAGGAAGCAATTTATGAAATACATAAAAATATGTATTCAATATGCAAATGTTTGGCTAAGAGGACACTAGAAAGTCCATAATGGAATCAGATGCCTGCGCTGATCCTAGAATCCAACAAACACATTGGTGACAACTGCACTCTGAACCGTGTGTGTTGCATTGAGCAATGTTGCCATCCTGATGTGATGTCCTGAAATAGTGAACAACTCTTGGGGAAGTTCCAAACCAAATGCAATCATCCCTCAAAAAGTCAAAAATATGTTGTTTTTATATACAACTCAGAGTCAGGTTCTAGGTTCAGATAACAGGGTTTTTACCTACATGAATGTCCAGGGGAACTTTGAAAGTGGCAGGAGATGCCAGACAATTCTTCATTATGTGAGACTATCTTAGCACCTCTGCCACCCTCTCAAATGTCAGCATTACCCCCTAAACATTGCAACATCCAAAAATGTTCCTGCAAATCCCTCTGTGGCAGAGACCTAAGGAGAAAGAAGGCCTATGAATATGGCTGAAGGCAAGAGTCTAAGGAGAAAGACAAGCAGTGAGCAATTCCCAGAGAGACCTTGAACGCCATTTTAAGGTCCGAACGCCATTTTAAGGTCTTAACGCCATTTCCTGTTTTATGCTATGCTGAAGTCTCCTATTCTTAGGCCCAGACCTCTCGCAAAGCTGGTGAATCAGGCTTGGAGAGCATCAGCCATGAACAATGCCCCAAATCATGCCATGGAGCTAGGCTGGTGAAGACCCTGCCACTGCCACCACTGACCTGGGAAGAGAACACAGCTGTCTCCCAGGTATCACCCTGTACTGCTTGAGGACCACATGGTGACTGCTTCCTCACGCCGCTGGCTTTCACCTTTGAAGTGTGGTGAGTGAATCTGATTGGCTCAGCCTCTGTCACATGTCCTTGTCTTAACTGAAAGGGAGGCTCGGAAAGTATACAAACATCTTGACCTTCTAGAGTGGGAGGCAGGCTCTGCTTCCTCCAAAACAAGAGAAGTGTTCAGAGGCTGGACAGCCTACCAGAATGACCAATGCCCACTCTAGCTGGCCAAATGAGTTCTGCAGAAGTCCCATGGGGTTTTAGAGTAGAGAGTGGTCTCTGAGGAGTTATGGGCAAGGAAGGATTTATACAGGAGGTGAGGTTTGATCAAGACTTGAAGGATGAGGAAATTAATATGGCTGTGTGTAGGGATGGGAGAAGGAATTCTCCAGAGATGGAATGACATGAACAAGTATGCAGAACTGGGAAAACAAGTGCAGGCAAAGGAGTCCAGTTTCACTGGAGCTGAGTTCCATGGGGAGTCATTAGTGAAAGGAGAGAAGAAGGGACAGGAATGGCATGGAGAAGTTTGGTGAGTTTGTTTAACAGCGTTTTGACATAATCAAAATTGTGTTTGATGAGAGTATTTGCATATTTTCTGTATTGACTTTTATTGATTTACCAAAAAATAATGTCCTTGTCAATTTGAATCTCATTCTTAGTCTTTAGGGGAACAGACCTGTTTTTATGAATTGCTAGGAGCCTGAAGGTTTTTTGGTTTTTTGTTTGTTGTTTGTTATTTTTGTCACTGTTGTTGCTGTTTTTTTCTGATAAAGAGACTAATTCCTTTATACTTTAAATTTGTATTACATTGTATCCACTGAGGAATTTCACAAGTATCTTTTAGCTGATTCTAAGAGTGACCCCCACCTGCAACTTTTAATCAAACTAGGTGTCATAATCCATTTTTTCCAATACTCGTTGCACACCTAACATGTACCAGGATCACTATTTAATGCTTTCATCTACATGTTTAATGTTATTTTCAAATTACTCTTTTATTTATGAAGAAATAGGATCTGAGAGAATAAATAATTTGCCCAATGACACACAATTTAGAAGTGGTGGGATAAGGGTTTTGACTCATGTCTGTCTATCTAATTCCCACATGATCTAGTGGCTTCTCTCATCAGAGTGCAATCTGAAATTATTGGCTGTGCTATCTAGAAGTTCTGTGATATTTTGGTTCTAGCCATTCTGAAGCCAAGAGTCTCTGAGACTCAGTTTTAAAGAACTCAAAGGAAGCAGATCTTTTATTATTATTATTACTTTTTTATTGACATATAGTTGATTTACAATGTCATGTTAATTTTCTGGTATACAGCGAAGTGATTCAGATATATATATATATGTATATATATATATATATATATATATATATATATTTAATTTAGAAGTGGTGGGATAAGGGTTTTGACTCATGTCTGTCTATCTAATTCCCACATGATCTAGTGGCTTCTCTCATCAGAGTGCAATCTGAAATTATTGGCTGTGCTATCTAGAAGTTCTGTGATATTTTGGTTCTAGCCATTCTGAAGCCAAGAGTCTCTGAGACTCAGTTTTAAAGAACTCAAAGGAAGCAGATGTTTTATTATTATTATTACTTTTTTATTGACGTATAGTTGATTTACAATGTCATGTTAATTTTCTGGTACACAGCAAAGTGATTCAGATATATATATATATATATATATATTCTTTCTTTTCCCTTATAGGTTATTACAAAATATTGAGTATAGTTCCCTGTGCTATATAGTAGGTCCTTTTTCTTTATCTATTTTATATATAGTCGTATGTACCTGTTAATCCCAAACTCCTAATTTATTCCTCTCCCCCTTCCCATTTGGTAACCATAAATTTGTTTTCTATGTCTATAAGTCTGTTTCTGTTCGGTAAATAACTTCATTTGTATCATTTTTTTAGAGTCCACATATAAGTGGTATCATATGATGTTTGTCTGACTTACTTCACTTAGTATGATAATTTCTAGGTCCATCCATGTTGCTGCAAATGGCAATATTTCATTCTTTTTTATGGCTGAGTAATATTCCATTGTACATATATACCACATCTTCTTTATCCATTCACCTGTCCATGGACATTTAGGTTGCTTCCATGTCTTGGCTGTTGTATAGTGCTGCAATGAACATTGGGGTGCATGTATCTTTTCAAATTAGAGTTTTCATTTTTTCTGGATATATGCCTAGGAATGGGATTGCTGGATCATATGGTAACTCTATTTTCAGCTTTTTTTTGTTTTGTTTTGTTTTGTTTGTTTGTTTGTTTTGTTTTTTGTGGTACACGGGCCTCTCACTGTTGTGGCCTCTCCCGTTGCGGAGCACAGGCTCTGGACGCGCAGGCTCAGCGGCCATGGCTCATGGGCCTAGCCGCTCTGTGGCATGTGGGATCTTCCCGGACCGGGTCACGAACCCGTGTCCCCTGCATCGGCAGGCAGACTCTCAACCACTGCGCCACCAAGGAAGCCCTATTTTCAGCTTTTTTAGGGAGACTCCATTCTGTTCTCCAATCTTGTTGGACATCTCACTCAGGATCACCTGGCTTAAATCAACAAATCTTTCATCTTGCCAAGGACGCCCTTTGCAGTAGTGGAAGTTAACTATGCCACTATAGTCTTTATGCCATTTTTGTTTGGCTGTTGGACAACTCTGCCTTGAGGTGATATAATCTGCCTTCCTTGGTACTTCCTTGACAGTACCTGGTACATCCTTGTGTGATAAAGTTACCCCTGAGAGGATGTGCTACACTCTTGTCTCATTCTCTGAACCAGAGGCTCCAAGTCCTAGAGAGTGGTAATACAAACCAACATCCAAGATCTAGGGATCATCATGGAGAAGAATGGACAACAGAGTCCAGTGGTGATGTAACAACCCATTTGTGTCCCCAGTACATCCTCCACCCCCACCAAAGCTTGAGCAGAAATTTGAAGGTATGGCCATCCAGTACGCTGTAACATTTGGTTTCCAATTTCTATTTTCTTTCTTTGTTCACGCTTTGAGAGAGAGACCAACAGGCATTAAAATGTCAGGAAAAAAGGAGGCAATGGGAGGAAAATGGAAAAAATAAGTAATCTTTGGTTTCAAGCTTGGCTGGACCTCTCCCCTGCTCTGCTGCCCTTAAGGAACAGACCTTGTAGCAGGTGTCAGAAGCATTCACCACCCACCTCAAGTCCTCACTCTCTAGATCCCTCAATCTGAAGGTCATTTTGTCTCATATTTCACTGAGAAATAGAGGCCAACGGTTTGAAAATCTTTCCTTTCCCCTCACCCTGCAAACCTCCCTCTATTTAGAAAAGTGTGCCTCCTACTTTTCAAAGTTAAGCTCTCCTCCCATGCTCCTAACACCAGTCCCACCTACCTTCTTCTGTAACTCGCTCCATCAACTACCTTTATTTTTGTCTCCTATGTCTCTCGGGTTACAAATATGTTCAAGGGCACCATATCTTAAAGGCAAACCAACACATGAAAAGGCTTTTCTACCCCTAACCCACACGCTGCCAGTTCACTTTTTTTCCCTTTGCACAGATTTGTTGAAAGGGTAAGGCTTCATGTACTGTATGTACTTTCTCACCTCCCATTCACTCCCTGATGCAATATGGTGTCTTTGCTGAAACTGCTTCCCCCAGACCAATGTATTGGACATCTGGGTTTTTGTTGTTGTTTGCTTGTTTGTTTGTTCTGACCGGCATTCCTGACCAGAGTTCCCCTGGTGGTCACAGTCAGAGGGGACATACACAGAAGCCAATGTAGACCTCTTGAGTTTCCTTCTTTGGAATCTGACACCTGAGCAGAGACACACTGAAGAAGATGTGAGTGCCGAGCATCAGTTGGCATCACAGTGAAAAAAGTCCACCTGTTTTTTTGCTGCTCAGCATCACAGGGCTTCTATATTTCCTGCCCTTCCTGAGACCTGGTATCTCAGCTCTTCATGAGACTGTGAGCTATACTGTATCCTGATAGCTCCCCTTTTCCTTTTTAAGTTAGTGAAGGGGAAATGGGGAGTAAAGGCTAATAAGCATAGAGTTTCTTTCTTCCCTGAGATATCTTTCTCACTCATGTCCTAAGATGATGGGAATACAAGGGGTAAATCCCTGACATCAAAACTCCCTAAAAGTCCGATATTACAGAGCAAGTCATTAGCATGAATCCACCAGACACCACTTCCCCTGAGTTGTCTTACACAGATTTTCCCTGCTAAAAGGGGCATTCAGAGGTGGAGTGATGATCGTTGAAAAAAACAAAAGAAGTGCAACAGGGATGCTTATTAATTAGTTAGAAGAATAAAGAATCAAGTTGGCTTATCCTCAGTTCTAGGAGGCCTGGAGAGGAGCACACATAAAATCAGGTGGACACAGATGCATGTTCTGGAAGATCCAGCTTTAAATCCCAGCTCCATTGCTTAATCTGGTTTTAGACTTCCTTAACTTCTCGAAGCCTCAGTTTCTTTACCTGGAAAATGCAGGTAATAAAGGTATCTACCGTGTAACGTTCTTATGAAGATGAAATGAGCTGTAAGAAATTTTAAATGGTTAGCAGGGCGTCTGTTAACCAGTGAGTGATCAATAAATGTAGCTTGTGGGGCTTCCCTGGTGGCGCGGTGGTTGAGAGTCCGCCTGCCGATGCAGGGGACACGGGTTCGTGCCCCGGTCCGGGAAGATCCCACATGCCGCGGAGCGGCTGGGCCCGTGAGCCATGGCCGCTGAGCCTGCGCGTCCGGAGCCTGTGCTCCACAACGGGAGAGGCCACAGCAGTGAGAGGCCCGCGTACCGCAAAAAAATAAATAAATAAATAAATAAATAAATGTAGCTTGCTATGACTATGATTTTTTTTCTAAGTTCATGTATAATCTCGCTGGCTTGCCATGAGTTAGGCCACAGTGGATGGTCATAAAGAAACATATTTTAACTGCTTTTTAAAATTATTTTAAAATCATCCTGAAGTTGCCCATAAGGAAAAAAGAATTGGCTTGGATCCTTCAAGAAGAAAAGATAGATCTGAGCGTTCAGTGATGATAGGTGAGCTTCCTAAGGAACGTAGCAACTTGGTTACTAGGGAATTTTTTTTTAACTGAGGAAGAAATGATTACGTGTTAACATATTATAGATGTGTGTCATGTTTAGGGATCCTTACTGTTCAAGGAAGTCAAGTAAGGAGGGAGGCAGTTTCTCATTGCACAAAATGAGACAAAAAGAAAGTACAATGGACCCTTGAATAATGAAAGGGTTAGGTATATCAATTCTCCCTGCAGTGGAAAATCCCTGGATAATTTAGTCAGCCTTCCTTATACGCGGTTCTTCCATATCTGCGATTCCATATCCTTGGATTTAACCGACCTCAGATGGTGTAGTACTGCAGTATTTACTGTTGGAAAAAATCCGAGGGTTTTTTCCCCTCGGGAAAAGTGGCCCCATGCAGTTCAAATCCATGTTGTTCACTGGTCCACTGTATTGAACTGAGAGAGAAACTGAAGGTTACAATGGCAATTGACACTTCACCTAAAACTGCAAAGTAGACAGGTGAGTGCTATGTGGCTCAGTGCTAAACCCAGAATATAACTTCAGCAGTTTCCTAAAAGCAATAAGGAGTATGATAATTGAGTAGAGATTTATAACACTGGGACTTTAGTTCAATGATTTACAGGACCTGTACCTAATGTTGTTCTCTGTTCATGTCCTTACAACGCAGCATTAAAGAGGTTGCTTGAAAATTAAATAAGAGGACGAGGCCTTAGTACCTGTGTGACCTTGGTTATATAAAGCGTGGCCATCTGTAAAGTTTAGCAACTAAAAACACCTGCCAAACTGACTTCGAAGAACTATTGGAAACATCAAAATGAATAATTTATGTGAACACACTTTGCAAATGAAAAGGCAGGATACAAATGACTATCCTTGTGATTATGCGAAATCAAGTGGTTAGTAAATGGTTAAGCACTTTACATTTTATTTTAAAGATACATTTTTGTAGTGAAAACAGAATTGACTTCACCATAAATTCATTTTTTAAAATTAATTAATTAATTAATTTTTTGCTGCCTCGGGTCTTCATTGCTGCGCACAGGCTTTTCTCTAGTTGTAGTGAGCGGAGGCTACTCTTCGTTGCGGTGCGCGGTCTTCTCATTGTGGTGGCTTCTCTTGTTGCGGAACACGGGCTCTAGGTGCACAGGCTTCAATAGTTGTGGCACGCAGGCTAAGTAGTTGTGGCTCACAGGCTCTAGAGCACAGGCTCAGTAGTTGTGGTGCACGAGCTTAGTTGCTCCGTGGCATGTGGGAATCTTCCCGGACCAGGGCTCGAACCCGTGTTCCCTGCATTGGCACGTGGGTTCTTAACCACTGCACCACCAGGGAAGTCCCTGTAAATTCTTTTTAAATTAACAAAATATTTAAACTATGGGCTCCAGTGTTAGACACCACCTGGTGGCAGTTACGAGTAATGCAAGTACATTGCTGAGCTGCAGCACAAATGTCACGGAAAAATGTTAGGTGGAATGGGTACCGAGAAGTTCAAAGAAGGGCTTAGACTAAAATGAGCTGAAATGAGACTTGGCATGCTCAGGATTGAAGCTAGAAAACAGCTCTAGGGTTCGTGTGCTACAACCTGCAGCAGTGAAGCCACTGCTTGCCTCAGCTGTAACTAAATTAGGGGAAGAAAGTCAAGCCTCTTCTTTATCCTCGTCTTCCCACTGACCAGCACAATAGTGCTCAAAAAGTTTATTAAATGAAAAAAACAAAAAGGAAATAATAAGGGAAGGGAAAGAGAAACGGAGATAGAGAGGGAGGGAAAATCTTAAAGGAAACTCTGTAAACGAGCCCATTCTGTGTGTTTTTATTTTGTTAGCTTTTTTTTCCCTTCTTGTTGCCATCTGGTTTCTTTTGAAAAATTCCAACTCTGTGTCAACTGAACTAAGTTAAAAGATGCTAAGTTGGGATGGATGAAAAGCAATAGTATATCTTTTTGGTTAGTTGCGGGGTGTGGGCTCTAGTGCATGCGGGCTTCAGTAGTTGTGGCGCACGGGCTTACTTGCTCTGCGGCATGTGGGGTCTTCCCAGACCAGGACTCAAACCCGTGTCTCCTGAATTGGCAGGCAGATTCTTAACCGCGGTGCCACCGGGGAAGTCCCAGTATATCTTTATAGGCTCTTTGTGATGGAACAAATCTGCCCTGACCTGGAATGCTAGGAAGAGTCCATGAAGTAGGGCAAATACGACCAAACATTGAGATAGTTTGTGGGAGTCAGCTAAGGTCACAGCTCAGCAGTTCCTTCTTGCCTAGATGATCTTCACAACACCAGCCCCCAAATGCAAGAGTAACTGCCCCAGTCTCGGTTGGTTGCTACCTGCCTTTTGGTTCTGGTATTCCCTAGCAGAAACAGGGAAATGTCTCCCTTTAAAGCCATAGTCTTTATGCTCTGGCCTTCCTCCATTTTCTCTTCTCTAGGTCTCTACCCTGCTCCCAGTAACAGAGCGTACTCAGAACGTAACTTGTCCATGATTACTTTTCCCTGCAATGTGAGAAAATTTGCAAACAAACTACTGGCTACATCATACCAGCCTCACAGACAATCAAGAACTTGGGCTTCAATTACAGACTGAGCTGATAGAAATCTTCCAACCAGCTAGTTAACCCCAATCTTCCACGTAAAATTCGTTTAATTTACATAATACTGTGAAGTAGGTACTATTATGACCTTCACTTTGTAGCCTATGAAAATAGGGACTCTTCCTTGATGAAGACTCTGAAGATATGTATTACTCCAAGGGTGATGTAATACAGAAACTAGAAAAAAAATCATGAAACATTTATTAAAGTCCTAATAGGATGGTCAAAGTCATTGCTATTATGATGAGGGAGCAGAAGTTCATAAAGGAAAGAAAAAGATGCAAAATAGGATGGCTGACTTTTTTTTTTTGGATAATGAATGCTAGGTTTTGAAAATGATATATATTGTCAAATTGTATCTCAAAGCACAGTAATAATCTATAGTCCTACACAAAAGTCCTAAGAATGGTTATTTTATTTTGTTAGACATTGTGCATTTAAGAGTCTTTGCTACTTTAATACATAAGAAAATAATATTTAAGTAATTTTATATGTCTTTGAACATCTTTTTTTTAGATTTTTATTGGAGTATAGTTGATTTACAATATTGTGTTAGTTTCAGGTGTGAAGCAAAGTGAATCAGTTTTTTATATATATGTGTGTGTGTGTGTGTGTGTGTGTGTGTATGTATATATATCTCCATTCTTTTTCACATTCGTTTCCCATACAGGTTGTTATAGAATACTGAGTAGAGTTCCCTGTGCTATATATAGGTCCTTATTAGTTATCTATTTTATATATAGTAGTGTATATATGTTAATCCCAATCTCCTAATATATCACTTCCCCCCACGTTTCCCCTTTGGTAACGATGAGTTTGATTTCAAGATCTGTGAGTCTGTTTCTGTTTTGTAAATGAGTTCATTTGTATCATATTTTTTAGATTCCACGTATAAATGATATATGATAGTTGACTTTCTCTGACTTCACTTAATATGATAATCTCTAGGTCCATCCATGTTGCTGCAAATGGCATTATTTTGTTCTTTTTTATGACTGAGTAATATTCCACTGTATATATGTACCACATCTTCTTTATCCATTCTTCTGTTGATAGACATTTAGGTTGCTTCCATGTCTTAGCTATTATAAATAGTGCTGCAATGAACATTGGGGTGCATGTATCTTTTCCAATTATGATTTTCTCCAGATATTTGCCCAGGAGTGGGATTTCTGGATCATATGATAGTTTTATTTTTAGTTTTTAAGGAACCTCCATACTGTTCTCCATATTAGTTGTACCAGTTTACATTCCCACCAACAGTGTAGGAGGGTTTCCTTTTCTCCATATTCTCTCCAGCATTTGTTGTTTGTAGATTTTTTGATGATGGCCGTTCTGACCCGTGTGAGGTGATACCTCATTGTAGTTTTGATTTGCATTTCTCTAATTAGTGATGTTGAGCATCTTTTTGGCCATCTGTATGTCTTCTTTGGAGAAATGTCTGTTTAGATCTTCCTCCCATTTGTTGATTGGGTTGTTTGTTTTTTTGATATTGAGCTACATGAGCTGTTTGTATATTTTGGAAATTACTCCCTTGTCAGTTGCTTCGTTTGCAAATATTTTCTCCCATTCTCTGGGTTGTCTTTTTGTTTTGTTTATTGTTTGCTGTACAAAAGCTTTTAAGTTTAATTAGGTCCTATTTGTTTATTTATTTTCATTACTCTAGGAGGTGCATCATAAAGAATACTGATATGATCTATGTCAGAGAGTGTTCTGCCTATGTTTTCCTCTAAGAGTTTTACAGTATCTGGCCTTATGAACATTTTCTTATATGTGGCTTCTTCTGTGTATTATCTATTGTGTCTTTTTATATTTACTAAGTTTTAATATTTAAATTATTTTATGATAAACATATTAACCTTTAAAAAGAAAACAAACATAATAAAATGAATGCAGGTTGTTATTAATTACATTGTGCATTAGAAGCAATAAGTATTATAGCACTTGAAACCATGAAATAGAAGAGAATCTTGAAAAGCCCAATAGGAGTTCATACAAAAAGATAAAGAGGGCTTCCCTGGTGGCGCAGTGGTTGAGAGTCCGCCTGCCGATGCAGGGGACGAGGGTTCGTGCCCCGGTCCAGGAAGATCCCACATGCCACAGAGCGGCTGGGCCCGTGAGCCATGGCCACTGAGCCTGCGCGTCCGGAGCCTGTGCTCCGCAACGGGAGAGGCCACAACAGAGAGAGGCCCGCGTACCACAAAAAAAAAAAAGATAAAGAGATGAGAGATGTTGATCCCAAACAGGATAGAGAATGAAAATCAATCCTAAGAAGTGTAGGTATTCCTATGGCTGGATTTGGCAATGGTGGTAGGATGGGAGGAGTAGATGAGAAGACTTGATATAGAAGAAATAACTAAAGATGTATTTTAAGAAATCTGAGTTGAAATAAAAGGCTGGAATAATATTAAATAGGTGATTCTATTGTGCATCTGAATTTGAAACCCACTGATCTAATTACTTTGTGCAGTTTCTTCCACCTGGAGCCCTCTATGAATTTAAATTCCAGCAATGTATTTATGTTTTATCACACCCTCTGCCTTTCTGTCCACACTCACGTTGGAGGGAGAATGGAGAAGAAGAGTTTCTACAGAATTTTTGTAATTTAGTGATTTCAAAACAACGTATGATCTCAATGGCTTCATAGAACAAAAAGTGTGACTTGATAAGAGGTCAAGTGAATTTATGAATTTTTTTACACAAAGCTCTTTGAGGAATTTTTCCTATTAAAAGAAGCCATCATCTTAGAAAAAAATTTTTTAACCTGTTACTATCCTTGGAATATACTTGCTTTAATTTTTTGTTTATGAGGGTGTTTTAAATTATGAAAATGAATAAATTAATGGACAGAAATAGCCCCAAATCCTCTCATGTTGATTAATATGAATGGGGTTGGGGGCAGAAGAAAGCAACTCAGAATGACACAGAGGGAGAAACTTTAGACTTTCAGGGGATTTTTCTGTTAAAATCTGACTAGGAACTGACTCTTCAGAGACTTGACAGCAAATTTCCCTGAAAACATAACCTTCCTTTTTAGGTTGCCTGTTTTTTGGAGGACTTTTTAGCCAAAGGTCAAGGGAGAACTTCTTCTTAATGAGGGTCCAAATTAATTAAAATAGCTTGCTTTTATGTTTTGTTTTGATCAAAGTTGCTTACTCTCTTTTTAACATTATATTAAATTATAATCAGATAGAATTCACGTTGTTTCCCCTTTTACAGGTGAAATTTCTCTCTCCTGAGTCCCTAGAGGCTCTTCTTCCTAGTCTCTCTCTCCCACTTTTCCTCCTGTCCCATCTCCCCAAGTTAGGAGAGACTGATAAAAAAGGTTCACCAATTTGAAATGTTGGTGATATAACTTGGTCCCTGTTTTCTTCTTTGATGTTACTGGCCTCCCGACACACTGATGGCATTCAGGTATGACTTTCCTTTCTCATTTGGGGGCACTGGAAGAAGAATGTTCTCTACTTTCTAACAACGAAGTAGCAAGCATGCAACAATTTCTCTTGACCTCGCAAAAGACCAAGACTGAAGAACAACTTATGCTTTCATTCTCTTTCTCTTTGTTGCCCTAGGCCTTTCTCTTCCATTCTCTCTTAATAATAGTGTACCATTCTGAGTTTCCAGATGAAGAAAATATTATCAAATGACAAATGGCTGTGAAGGCCCTTTGGCCAGATTGTCTAACGGTCCACTCATACACAGTCCCTGTAGGCTCTGACCTTTTAGAGTTTCCATTGTACTTTTAATAACATTTTTTTTTTTTCTTACTGGAGCACCTTTGATAGGCCTGATGATGTATTATATTTTCTCTTTGGATGAGTTCCTAAGAGATGTGTCCCTTATGGGAATTACATGTTTCCTCCACCTGCACTTTAGGCCCATCGCATTCAGGACCACCTCTGACTTGAGCTGGAGGGATAAAGGGAAACCTTGCTGAGTTTCAAACTCCACCCTCAGCTGCTGGTGCCCTCTGCCTAGATCTTCATTGTATAGTTCACAGACTTGGGCTTGGGATTTTGTTTCTGCTTGTCCAGAACTCCCAATTCCTTCACTCGTCCTTCTTTCTAGGCCCTCCTCTGATAATCTAAGTACCCCATCCTTGCCACTGCCTTCCCCAGACTTGAAGTCAGAAGAGTAGTTGGATGGAGGTGTGCATTTTCAGGGGTGGAAGAGTCATGAGGGAAGCCACCACTGTCTTTGAGCACATTTCCCCAAAGTGGCACATTTTCAACAATTTCTCCAAGTAAATATGAACATGACCATTGTTAAAACTGAGAAATAAAGCCTTTAGAGAAGTGAGTATAAGAATGAAACATGGTGATCAGACCATGAGTTGCATAGAGAAAGTGGTTTAAAGTTCAGCCCGCCCATCCATTTTGCACCCTACCGTCATTACACGAACCACCAGGCTCTATGCAGTGGCAGTTAGACCAGGCACAAGTCTCTGCTCTAAGCATCTTCCCTGCCTAGACTTATGGCATCTTCCTGCCTCTCCCTGATTTATGTCATCCTTTCTGAACTCAAACTTTCCATCCAGTTGACTTGTAATATGTGCCATTTCTCCACTGGTCTTGCCAAAGTCCTGCTGTTGTTCCCCTTGACTTAGAAGACACAGTCATTCTGCAACCTCAAGTGGTTCCCCATGAGCAGAACTTAAAAGAAAGGGAGAGGGGAGGGGGATGCCAAAAAAAATCCATGTGGGCCTGATCCCTTATTCACAAAGGGGCTCAATTGTAGATTTTTAGCCTTATGTTCTATTGAGGTATTAATACAGAGATACTAATGGGGTTAAGAGACAAAGACATTTGTTGTAGAACTTTACATTTTTGTCCCTTCATTGGAACAGACTTCCACAGTGCAGTATGAATTGATATTTTTTCATGATTTGTAGTTGTGATGAATAGCATAGTTGGATTTATGATAATTTGTGTTAAAAGCACTATTGTTAATTATAAACTTATTATATGTTTATGTACAATTATTCTAAGTCTATCTTGTATTTCATCATTTTTTTAATATGCTGGAGCCTCAGAAAAATAGAAGTGACCCAAACCTCTCTTGCCCTCTGAGAGGCTCTACAATCCTATTAATATGTGATGGATACTTGGTTGAATAGTCTACTACTGTTGTTCAGAGTTTGAAGTTATTGTACACTGATGTAGCTCAAGAAGACTTTCTGGAGCGATGGACTCCATTCTTTCCTTCTTCTTTCCTGATGTATTATATTTTCTCTTTGGATGAGTTACTAAGAGATGTGTCCATTATGGGACACATATGTTATGCCTTCCTAGAGCTTTTCACCTTATTGGCATCTTACTCGGGAAGTGTGTAAATGTTCCTTAACAATGATGTCTTACCTAAGCCTCAAGGGACTTATGTGTCCTGCTTCATTTGTTATTTGTTATGCCTGTGCTCTGCCAGATGGAGTTGTTTGCCAGGGTGTAGGGAGAAGTCTCTGGGGATGACCTTTCTCCCACCTCTCTCTTTCCCTTCTAGCGTCCCCTCCTACCCCCACCATGGGAATCAGGTCCTTCTAAAAGAATTCAGGGAATTCTCGCAATGAACTTGGCTTTTGGACTTTCTCTTCTATTTTCCTTTCCATACCTAACCAGAAAGGTGACCCGATTCATTTCCTCAGAGACCTTTAGAAAAGAAAATTCCAAAGACACTTTGGGCATTTGATCTGCATGTTTGCATTATGTAAGAAGGAATTTATAAGCACATCTTTAAAATTGTGCTTAATTTTGAGAGAGTCAAAGGAGAAAAAATTACAAAGAGTAACATACCATATCTTATTCAGTCATTCTGAATTAAACATTGTCAATATTTTGTCTCATTGACTCTCAGCTTTTTGTTTATTGGTTAGTTAAGGAATAATACACTACAGATCTAGGTCAGCCTCCCTTAAACTATATCACCATCATATTCCCTCCCATTCCCCACACCCCTCTCTTCTGGTGTGTCTGTAGTGCTGTCTATTGTCTTCCAGTCTGTCTTCAAATAGGTTTACATATAGTTTTACATATCTCTACATATAGAAATATGCACATGTAATATGCCTATGCTTTTAAATGCTATGTGTATGTAAAAGATAAGTATAAAAATACATGTAAGGGCTTCCCTGGTGGCGCAGTGGTTGAGAGTCTGCCTGCCGATGCAGGTGACACGGGTTCGTGCCCTGGTCTGGGAAGATCCCACATGCCGCAGAGCGGCCGGGCCCTTGAGCCATGGCCGCTGAGGCTGTGCCTCCGGAGCCTGTGCTCCGCAACAGGAGAGGCCACAACAATGAGAGGTCCGCGTACCGCAAAAAAAAATACATGTAAGATTATTTTCTTTTGTATATGTATATGGTTAATACACACAAATAGCATCATACTATATGTATCAATCTCCATCTTGCTTTTCTTTTTCAGCATCACTTTTGATATCTATATCTATATTTAGAGATCTTTTAGCTGTCGTTGAATAGTGGATTGCATGGATATAATACATTTCATTCATCCATTCCCTTATTGATGAGCATTAAGGTTTTTCCACTTATTTACTAATATTAACAGTGCTTCCGTGAACATCCTTGATGTTTCCCCTTTGTGTACATACAATGTGTTTTTCGAGAGTGTATACTGAGACATAGAATTAGTGAATTAGAGGTTATGTGTATTTTCAATTTTATTAGATGCTGCCATATAATACTACTTTATATTCCCAACAGCAAGGTATATTTTTCTCCAAATCCTGATCAGTAATGATATTTTCAGACTGAAATTTTGCTACTTTGATGGTTTAAAGTAGTATCTCAGTGTTGTTTTAATTTATGTTCTCCTAACATTACTGAGGAGGAGTATGATTTCGTGAACGTATTAGACATGTAGATTGCTTCATTTGTGAATTGCCTATTTATATCCTTTGTCTTTTTCTATTGCATTGTCTTTTTTTCTATCAATTTGTAAGAGTTCTATATATAATACAAATATTAGTCCTTTTCTAATTGTTATTACTGGAAAGACTTTTCCTAGTCAATTGCTTCTCTTTTAACTTTGCTCAGTGTTTTTAACTATATAGACCTTTTAACGTAGTCAATTTTTTTCCTTTGGGTTGCTCCTTTTGCCTTTTTTAAAGACATGTGTGACCACTATATTTCCTATTCAAAAATTGCCTTAGCTATTCATGTACTTTGACTTGCATGAATTTTGGATTCAGGTTATCAAATCTGCAGAAGAAATCATTTTGTAATTTTATTGGAACTTATTAAATATGTAGCTTAACTTGAGGAGATATTTTTATTAAAATGTGCCCTTTCATCCTTGAAAATAGTCTTTATTTATTCAGATTTTCTTATTATGCCCTTCACAAAATTTTCAGAATTTCTCTATAAAAATCTAACATTGAAAAAACTAATTTCTTGACATTTTATAATATTTGCTGCTCTTGAGAATGACTTGGTATAAAAAAATTGGTAAAAGAAATACTTTTGAGTTGTTATGCTGACTTTTTATCTTACTGGAAAATTCTGCTGAATTATCTTATTCATAGTTTTTCTATTCCTTGATGTTGATAAGATTATCATATCATTTGCAAATAATGACAAATTTTTCTCTTCCTTTCAGAAGTGGACAACGTGGTTAACTTTTTAAATTTCCAAACCACAACAGATTGACTGATGTGCAATCTCTCTGACACATTCTCTAATTCTTACACTGCTTATTCTTTTCTTATTCTATTGACTAGGACTTATAGAACAATGTGCAATAGTTGTGGTCTCCAGACTTTAACAGAAATATTTTTAAAGTTTTATCATTAAATATATTTGCTGAAGGATCTTTAAAAATATCCTTCTCTCGTTAGGCTAAGGAATTTCCTTATTTTACTAATTTACTAAGCTTTTTTTTTCATAGAATGCCTTTTCTATAGCCATTGAAATCACCATTAAAACATGTATTAATGTGATAACATTAACAGTACCTAGATTTTTTTGCTACTGATCATGACTTTATTTCTGGAATATGTACTACTTTATCATTATTAACAAATTTTGCGTTCAATTTACTTATAATTTATTTAGAAAGTTGGCATCTGTTTTATGCGTGTGTGTATATGTATGTGTGTAATTAAAAGTGGTGCCTGACTCTGTTCATTTAAACACTTCCATTTAATTTTGCCACTTTGGTTTATTAAGTACCTGAGAAGTAAACTATCATTTCTTCATGGGGAACTTCTCTGAACTCCAGCCTAAATTAGAGCCCTTTGTTAGCCCTCTCACTGTACCCTGTATTATAATTACATAGTTATCGATGAAGTTGATTATTGACCGAGTCACCCACTAGGCTTTAAGTTCCATAAGGTCAGGGGATTTTATCTGTTTAACTCACTGCTGTACTCCTGGGGCCTAACTTGCAATTAGTACATAGTAGACACTTTAAAAATTATTTGTGGAATGAATACATGATTAAATAAATAGTAGTTTGAAAGCTGATGATGTTCCAGGGTCTTTCTCTGTTTAAAACTTGCCTGATGTTGATATAACAACTCAATGTTCATTACTAGGCTGCTTTTTCCAGTATCTTCCCCTACTTGGACTGATATGCCAAAGTATTTCTTTGAAGTCCCTGAGACTGGATAAATCCCAGTGAACCCCCTTTCTCCTCACCTAGTACACTGTACATCATGACAAATCAGGGTAGTTTTCTAAACTTAGCAATTAAATATTACTGAAACAAACACACCGCCTAGTAAGTATTTTTTTCCATTTTCATCTATAGGAAATTGTACATTCACATGCTTCAACGCATCCTACGAACCAAAGCACAATTAAGCAATGATTGTTACTCAAGAGTTGGTAAACACTGACTTTTCAAGGCCAAAGATAAATGTGCCAAAAGCCAGCTCTGGCTGGGGCCTCCAGATCCTTGGAGATTAGTCAAATAGAGAGAGGCAGTCAGCCTTTCACACCACAGCTCCTTGGAAGGTACCAGGAATCCTGTGGACAGTATCTTGTTTCTCTGATTCACTTTCTCACCAAAGGTTCCTAATTTTCAACATAATTGTTGACATTTAGGCTAGTTCCAGAGTGTTTAACAGTTGACTAAAGGTAATCTCATTCTTTGCCCTTAATTACACCTTTGAGGAGGTTCTGGGGAATCGTCAAAACATTTTTTTTTTCTGATTTCTTAGTAGTAAACATGTCATCATTAAGAAAAGGAATAGCCACCTTTTGCCAGTAGTGACATTTTAAAATTAATTAATTTTACTTTACTATATTAATATCCCAAAATAATTGGAGGCAGTTGCAAATTTCCACCAATTATTAGGCTACCCATAGTGGTTAAAATTATTTAATGCATTGCTAAAATCGCATGGTATTCAAAGTTTGTCAATTTTACAATTCCAGTTTACAATTAAATCCTGGATACGTTTTAATTCAAAGGGTGCTTTTTTTAAATGAGCAAATTCATTTTTTTCATTGACAAAAGTAGAATTTGTTCATTTAAAAGATGCATCCTTTGAATGACAACTTATTCAAGACGTCGTGAGTTGAAAACTATACTAGGTGCTGGGCACAAAGTATGTTCCCCACCATCATGGAACTTATAGGCGTGTAAGGGAATGGGTAGTTTTGTACTGTATCAGCCTAGCTTCCCCTTTTGTGTATAGTTCTGGTTTAATGTTGGCCACAAGAAACATCATGAAGTTTCATCACCGTGAAATTCGGAAGGGGAGGGGAAGGGGAAGTAGGTGTAAGGCACCAGGCACTGCTGCCCTCATACACGTTGTCACTGCTCTGCTGGCTCACCTTGTTGGCATCGAGCAGCAGCCAGCCAGCAGTTCCTGCTACTCCTGCCCCAGACTCCCTCCGCTTTTCTGAGTCCTGGGCCAGATATTTGTGTATTTCCATGGAGAAGAGTACCAGCTTCTTCCACACGTTTCCCACATCATGAAGGTAGGAGGTTGCTATAGACTGAATGGTTGTATCCCTTCAAAATTCATATGTTAAAATCTAATCTCCAACTTGATGATTTTTGAAGAAGCTTTTGAGAGATGATGAGTATAAAAGAGATCCCAGAGAGTTTCCCCATTCTTCCACTGGGTGAGGTTACAGAGAGAAGACGGGAATCTACGAAATAGGAAGTGGGCTCTCACCAGACACTGAATCTGCTGGCATCTTGATCTTGGACTTCCCAAAGTCCAGAACTGTGAGAAATAAACTTCTATTGTTTATAAGCCACCCAGTCTATGGCATGTTACTACAGCCTGAATACACTAAGTGTGTATTCAGGTGTGAGATGGTGTAAGATGTACATGGGTTCTGGTTGTCTTCATGGGTTATTGTTTGTCCTTACTCTCCCTGTTTTATGCCTAGCATTTCTTCCTAACTGCTAATCCTGCTGACCTATGGAGACCTCAGGCCCACCACCAGAGGCAAGACAACAGCCTTCCGTAGACTTCACCAGCATCCACAATTGCATAAGGACTAATCCCTATAATACTTCTTGCTTTCGATATTACTCAGGGTGATTCTATTTCTCTGATCAAATCTTGGTGATACAGGGAGACAGACATTGCTCAAAGAATCGTGCAGTATCCTCTACAATTACCACTTGTTAGGGATTTCAAGGAGGAGTACGAGCTGCAGTGAGATCATACAAATACAGTGCCTTAATTTAGATCGGGGAAGGAGGTGTCAGGGAAAGCCCCTTTGAAGAAGTAATACGTTAGCTGAGATCTGGAGTTTGAGTAGACACTAGCCAGGTCAAGAGTTAGACAAGAGGAATAGCAGTGGGCAAGAGCTCTGAGGTCTGCCCCACTGGAGGAACTGAAAGAAGACGAGTGTGGCCAGGACAGAAGGGAAGGAGGCACTGAGTGGTAGAAGGGCCAGGTCACCAGGGCCGTATACCCAGTTCAAGGTCTTGAGGCTTTACTCAACGGGGATATAACAGGAGCAGTTTTCTGTTTTTAAAAGATTTCTCTGGATGCTATGTAAACAAATTGATTATCTATATATTTGCAAATGATCATCTGTTTGTTGACAATTAAGCATTTTCTATAATGGAATTCAAAATTCAGCACTTGGCTATCTCCTGAAATAAAAATTACCTGTCAAAAACTCAAGATTGTGGAAAAATAAAGACGTGGCCCCATAGCACTCAAAGCCTGACCATCACATATATGGAAGGCGGCTTAATTGTTATTCTTGATGAATCACATTGTAATATGATAGATGCCTTATGCCTTCACATTTTTGGCAGTAGTGAGCAAGGAAAGCTCTACACTGTCAAGATCGTAACTTCAAAAAATGAATTAGAAAGAGAAGATTATTTGAACCTCAGTTTAAAAACATGCTGACTAGGGCTTCCCTGGTGACACAGTGGTTAAGAATCCACCTGCCAATGCAGGGAACATGAGTTCGATCCCTGGTCTGGGAAGATTCCACAAGCCTCAGAGCAACTAAGCCCATGTGCCATGACTACTGAGCCTGAGCTCTAGAATCTGCGAGCCACAACTACTGAGCCCATTTACCACAATTACCGAAGCCCGCATGCCTAGAGCCTGTGCTCCACAACAAGAGAAGCCACCGCAATGAGAAGCCTGCGCACCGCAATGAAGCGTAGCTCCCACTCACCGCAACTACAGAAAGTGCACTCGCAGCAACAAAGACCCAAAACAGCCAAAAATAAATTGATTAATTAATTAATTTAAAAAAACATGTTGACCTTATTCTGACACAGAAGTCTTCTTAAATATCATGAAATCTGTCTCTTTCCATTAGATCTTGAGTTAGCCACATGGCGATAATTTTGCCTGTACAAAACATCTTGTTCTAGCAATGGAGATGCCTTCTACCACATCTGTTGCACTCCAGATTTTTGTTATCCATTTTTATTTCTTCTAAGGAAGGTTTGGGGCTATAATTCATCAAATTTCAAAACTGTATTTCCAGGACTCTTTGCTAACTTAAATGGCCAAAATCTGAGGCATATAAAGAAAAAAAAATAACAGAGGTGATGATGATGATGATGATGATGATGGAATATGGAGAAGTAAGGGAAGACTGGCTTAAGAACAAGTTCTTTAAGAGCTGCAGATGACGGTGGTGGCGGCTGCCTTTGGGCTTGAGGAGTGGGTTCACAGTAAAGGTGCTAAGAAAGAGAACGTAAGACAGTAAAATAATTAAATATTTTTACTGAGCCGTGTGGCTGACAGGGTCTTGGTGCTCTGGCCGTGTGTCAGGCCAGTGCCTCTGAGGTGGGAGAGCCGAGGTCAGGACATTGGTCCACGAGAGACACCCCAGCTCCACGTAATATCAATCAGCAAGAGTTCTCCCAGAGATCTCCATCTCAATGCTAAGCCCCAGCTCCATTCAACAACCAGCAAGCTACAGTACTGGACACCCTATGCCAAACAACTAGCAAGACAGGAGCACAACCCCACCCATTAGCAGAGAGGCTGCCTAAAATCATATAAAGTCACAGACACCCCAAAACACAGCACCGGACATGGTCCTGCCCACCAGAAAGACAAGATCCAGCCTTATATACCAGAACACAGACACCAGTCCCCTCCAACAGGAAGCCTACACAACCCACTAAACCAACCTTACCCATTGGGGGCAGAAACCAAAAACAATGGAAACTACGAACCTGCAGCCTGCAGAAAGGAGACCCCCAAATACAGTAAGTTAAGCAAAATAAGAAGACAGAGAAATACACAGCAGATGAAGGAGCAAGATAAAAACCCACCAGACCAAACAAATGATGAGGAAATAGGCAGTCTACCTGAAAAAGAATTCAGAGTAATGATAGTAAAGATGGTCCAAAAACTTGGAAATAGAATGGAAAAAATACAAGAAACTTTAAAAAGGGCCTAGGAGAACTAAAGAGCAAACAAACAATGATGAACAACACAATAAATGAAATTTAACAATCTCTAGAGGAATCAGTAGAAGAATAACTGAAGCAGAAGAATGGATAAGTGACCTGGAAGATAAAATAGTGGAAATAACTACTGCAGAGCAGAATAAAGAAAAAATGAAAAGAATTGAGGACAGTCTCAGAGACTTCTGAGACAACATTAAATGCACCAACAAATGAATTATAGGGGTACCCAAAGAAGAAGAGAGAAAGAAAGGGGCTGAGAAAATATTTGAAGAGATTACAGTTGAAAAACTTCCCTAATATGGGAAAGGAAATAGTCAGTCAAGTCCAGGAAGCACAGAGAGTCCCATAAAAGATAAATCCAAGGAAAAACATGCCAAGACACATATAAACCAAACTATCAAAAATTAAATACAAAGAAAAAATATTAAAAACAGCAAGGGAAAAAAAACAAATAACATACAAGGGAAACCCCGTAAGGTTAACAGCTGACCTTTAGCAAAAACTCTGCAAGCCAGAAGGGAGTGGCAGGACATATTTAAAGTGATGAAAGAGAAAAAGCTACAACCAAGATTACTGTGCCCAGCAAGGATAACATCCAGCTTCGACAGAGAAATTAAAACCTTTACAGACAAGCAAAACCTAAGAGAATTCAACACCACCAAACCATCTCAAATAAACAACCTAACCTTACACCTAAAGCGATTAAAGAAAGAAGAACCAAAAAAACCCCAGAGTTAGCAGAAGGAAAGAAATCATAAAGATCAGATCAGAAAAAAATGAAAAAGAAATGAAGGAAATGATAGCAAAGATCGATAAAACTAAAAGCTGGTTCTTTGAGAAGGTAAACCAAATTGATAAACCATTAGACAGACTCATCAATGAAAAAAGGGAGAAGACTCAAATCAACAGAATTAGAAATGAAAAAGGAGAAGTAACAACTGACACTGAAGAAATACAAAGAATCATGAGCAATTACTACAAGAAACTGTATGCCAATAAAATGGACAACCTGGAAGAAATATACAAATTTTTAGAAAAGCTAAACCTTCTGAGACTGAACCAGGAAAAAATAGAAAATATAAACAGACTAATCACAAGCACTGAAATTGAGACTGTGATTGAAAATCTTCCAACAAACAAAAGCCCAGGACCAGATGGCTTCTCAGGCGAATTTTATTAAACATTTAGAGAAGCGCTAACACCTATCCTTCTCAAAATCTTCCAAATTATAGCAGAGGGAGGAACACTCCCAAACTCATTCTATGAGGCCACCATCACCCTGATACCAAAACCAAAGATGTCACTAAAAAAGAAAACTACAGGCCAATATCACTGATGAACATAGATGCAAAAATCCTTAACAAAATACTAGCAAACAGTATCCAACAGCACATTAAAAGGATCATACACCATGATCAAGTGGGATTTATCCCAGGGATGCAAGAATTCTTCAATATATGCAAATCAATCAATGTGATACACCATATTAACAAATTGAAGGAGAAAAACCATATGATCATCTTAATAGATGAGGAAAAAGCTTTTGACAAAATTCAACACCGATTTATGATTAAAAAAAAAACCCTCCAGAAGTTAAGGAATAGAGGGAACTTACCTCAACATAATAAAGGCCATATATGGCAAACCAACAGCCAACATCGTTCTCAGTGGTGAAAAACTGAAACGATTTCCTCTAAGATCAGGAAAAAGGCAAGGTTGCCCACTCTCATCACTATTATTCAATACAGTTTTGGAGGTTTTAGCCACAGCAGTCAGAGAAGAAAAAGAAATAAAAGGAATCCAAATTGGAAAAGAAGTTAAGCTGTCACTGTTTGCAGATGACATGATACTGTATATAAAGAATCCTAAAGACGCTACCAGAAAACTACCAGAGCAAATCAATGAGTGTGGTAAAGTAGCAGGATACAAAATTAATGCAAGGAAATCTCTTGCATTCCTATACACTAATGATCAAAAATCTGAAAGAGAAATTAAGGACACACTCCTATTTGCCATGCAACAGAAAGAAAAAATACCTAGGAGTAAACCTACCTAAAGAGACAAAAGACCTGTATGCAGAAAAGTATAAGACACTGATGAAAGAAATTAAAGATGATACAAACAGAAGGAGAGATATACCATGTTCTTGGATTGGAAGAATCAACATTCTGAAAATGACTATACTACCCAAAGCAATCTACACATTCAATGCAATCCCTATCAAATTACCAATGGCATTTTTCATGAACTAGAACAAAAAATTTCACAATTTGTATGGAAACACAAAAGACCCCAAATAGCCAAAGCAGTCTTGAGAAAGAAAAATGGAGCTGGAGGAATCTGGCACCCGGACTTCAGACTTTACAACAAAGCCACAGTAATCAAGACAGTATGGTACTGGCACAAAAACAGAAATAGAGATCAATGTTACAGTATAGAAAGCCCAGAGATACACCCTTGCACCTGTGGTCACCTAATCTATGACAAAGAAGGCAAGAATATACAATGGAGAAAAAATAGTATCTTCAAGAAGTGGTGCTGGGAAAACCGGAGAGCTACATGTTAAAGAATGAAATTGGGAGCTTTCATATAGATATATAGATGTGGCACATATATATAATGGAATATTACTCAGCCATAAAAAGACACGAAACTGAGTTATTTGTAGTGAGGTGGATGGACCTAGAGACTGTCATACAGAATGAAGTAAGTCAGAAAGGTAAAAATAAATACTGTATGCTAACACATATATATATCGAATCTAAAAAAAAAAACGGTTCTGAAGAACCTAGGAGCAGAACAGGAATAAAGATACAGATGTAGAGAATGGACTTGAGGACATGGGGAGGGGGAAGGGTAAGCTGGGAAAAAGTGAAAGAGGGGCATGGACTTATATATACTACCAAATGTAAAAGAGATAGCTAGTAGGAAGCAGCTGCATAGCACAGGGAGATCAGCTTTGTGCTTTGTGACCGCCTAGAGGGGTGGGTTAGGGAGCGTGGGAGGGAGATGCAAGAGGGAGGAGATATGAGGATATATGTATATATTTTCTTTCACTACTATATTTCTGTATGTATTTTTAATTTTGAATTTTTGAATTGTATTTTTTTATACAGCAGATTCTTATAAGTCATCCATTTTAGACACATCAGTGTATACATGTCAATCCCAAACTCTCAGTTCATCACATCACCACCCCCACACCCCACCGCTTTCCCCCCTTGCTGTCCATACGTTTGTTTTCTACATCTGTATCTCAAGTTCTGCCCTGCAAACCAGTTCATCTGTACCATTTTTCTAGGTTCCACATGGATGCGTTAATACATGATATTTGTTTTTCTCTTTCTGACTTACTTCACTCTGTATGATACTCTCTAGATCCATGCACGTCTCTACAAATGACCAATTTCGTTCCTTTTTATGGCTAATATTCCATTGTATATAGGTACCACATGTTATTTAGCCATTCATCTGTCAATGGGCATTTAGGTTGCTTCCATGACCTGGCTATTGTAAATAGTGCTGCAATGAACATTGGGATCCATGTGTCTTTTTGAATTATGGTTTTCTCTGGGTATATGCCCAGTAGTGGGATTGCTGGGTCGTATGGTAGTTCTATTTTTAGTTTTTTAAGGAACCTCCATACAGTTCTCCATAGTGGATGTATCAATTTACATTCCCAGCAACAGTGCAAGAGGGTTCCCTTTTCTCCATGCCCTCTCTAGCGTTTGCTGTTTGTAGATTTTCTGATGATGCCTATTCTAAGTGGTGTGAGGTGATACCTCATTGTAGTTTTGATTTGCATTTCTCTAATAATTAGTGATGTTGAGCAGCTTTTCATGTGCTTCGTGGCCATCTGTATGTCTTCTTTGGAGAAATGTTTATTTAGGTTTTCTTCCCATTTTTTGCTTAGGTCGATTGTTTTTTTTATATTGAGCTGCATGAGCTGTTTATATATTTTGGAGATTAATCCTTTGTCCGTTGATTCATTTGCAAATATTTTCTCCCATTCTGTGGGTTGTCTTGCTTATGGTTTCCATTGCTGTGCCAAAGCTTTGATGTTTCATTAGGTCCCATTTGTTTATTTTTGTTTTATTTCCATTACTCTAGGAGGTGGATCAAAAAAGATCTTGCTGCGATTTATGTCAGAGTGTTCTTCCTATGCTTTCCTCTAAGAGTTTTATAGTGTCCAGTCTTACATTTAGGTCTTTAATCCATTCTGAGTTTATTTTTGTGTATGGTATTACGGAGTTTTCTAATTTCATTCTGTTACATGTAGCTGTCCAGATTTCCCAGTACCACTTATTGAGGAGACTGTCTTTTCTCCATCATATATACTTGCCTCCTTTTCATAGACTAGTTGACCATAGGTTCATGGGTTTATCTCTGGGATTTCTATCTTGTTCCATTGATCTATATTTGTTTTTGTGCCAGTACCATATTGTCTTGATTACTGTAGCTTTGTACTATAGTCTGAAGTCAGGGAGTCAGATTCCTCCATCTCTGCTAGTTTTCCTCAGGACTGCTTTCGCTATTCGGAGTCTTCAGTGTCTCCATACAAATTTTAAGATTTTTTGTTCCAGTTCTGTAAAACGTGCCATTGGTAATTTGATAGGGATTGCATTGAATCTGTAGATTGCTTTGGGTAGTAGAGTCATTTTCACAATATTGATTCTTCCAATCCAAGAACATGGTATATGTCTCTATCTGTTTGTATCATCTTTAATTTCTTTCATCAGTATCTTATAGTTTTCTGCATAGGGGGCTTTTGTCTCCCTAGGTAGGTTTATTCCTAGGTATTTTAGTGTTTTTCGTTGCAATGGTAAATGGGAGTGTTTCCTTAATTTCTCTTTCAGATTTTTCATTAGTATATAGGAATGCAGGAGACTTTTGTGCATTAATTTTGCATCCTGCAACTTTACCAAATTCATTGATTAGCTCTAGTAGTTTTCTGGTGGCATCTTTAGGATCCTGTATGTATAGTACCATGTCATCAAAGCACAGTGACAGTTTTACTTCTTTTCCAATTTCTATTCCTTTTTTTAAAAAATTTTTTTTGCGGTATGTGGGCCTCTCACTGTTGTAGCCTCTCCCATTGCGGAGCACAGGCTCTGGACACGCAGGCTCAGCGGCCATGCCTCACGGGCCCAGCCGCTCCGCGGCATGTGGGATCTTCCCAGACCGGGGCACGAACTCGCGTACCCTGCATCAGCAGGCAGACTTTCATCCACTGCGCCACCAGGGAAGCCCTCTATTCCTTTCATTTCTTTTTCTTCTCTGATTGCTGTCTCCTGGAGAATGTTCTGTGCGCACTTGAGAAGAAAGTGTAATCTGTGGTTTTTGGTTGGAATTTCCTGTAAATATCAATTAAATCTATCTGGTCTATTGTGTCATTTAAAGCTTGTGTTTCCTTATATATTTTGTTTGGATGATCTGTCCTTGGTGTAAGTGAGGTGTTAAAGTTCCCCACCATTGTTGTGTTACTGTCGATTTCCTCTTTTACAGCTGTTAGCAGTTGCCTTATGTATTGAGGTGCTCCTATGTTGGGTGCATATGTATTTATACTTGTTATATATTCTTCCTGGATTGATCCCTTGATCATTATGCAGTGTCCTTCCTTGTCTCTTGTAGCATTCTTTATTTTAAGGTCTATTTTATCTGATATGAGTATTGCTACTCTAGCTTTCTTTTGATTTCCATTTGTGTGGAATATCTTTTTCCATCCCCTCGCTTTAAGTCTGAATGTGTCCCTAGTTCTGAAGTGGGTCTCTTATAGACAGCATATATATGGGTCTTGTTTTTGTATCCATTAAGCAAGCCTGTGTCTTTTGGTTGGAGCATTTAATCCATTCACATTTAAGGTAATTATTGATATGTATGTTCCTATGACCATTTTCTTAATTGTTTTGGGTTTGTTTTTGTAGGTCCTTTTCTTCTCTTGTGTTTCCCACTTAGAGAATTTCCTTTAGCATTTGTTGTAAAGCTGGTTTGGTGGTGCTGAATCCTCTTAGCTTTTGCTTGTCTGGAAGGCTTTTGATTTCTCCATTGAATCTGAATGAGATCCTTGCCGGGTAGAGTAATCTTGGTTGTAGGTTATTCCCTTTCATCACTTTAAGTATATGATGCCACTCCCCTTTGGCTTGTAGAGTTTCTTCTGTGAAATCAGCTGTTAACCCTATGGGACTTCCCTTGTATATTATTTGTCATTTTTCCCTTGCTGCTTTCAATAATTTTTCTTTGTCTCTAATTTTTGCCAGTTTGATTACTGTGTGTCTTGGCATGTTTCTCCTTGGGTTTATCCTGTATGGGACTCTCTGCACTTCCTAGACTTGGGTGGCTATGTCCTTTCCCATGTTAGGGAAGTTTTTGAAGGAAATCTCTTCAAATATTTTCTCTGGTCCTTTCTCTCTTCTCCTTCTGTGACCCCTGTAATGCGAACGTTGTTGCATTTAATGTTGTCCCAGAGGTCTCTTAGGCTGTCTTCATTTCTTTTCATTCTTTCTCCTTTATTCTGTTCTGTCGCAGTAAGTTCCACCATTCTGTCTTCCAGGTCACTTATCCGTTCTTCTGCCTCAGTTATTCTGCTATTGATTCCTTCTAGTGTAGTTTTCATTTCAGTTATTGTATGGTTCATCTCTGTTTGTTTGTTCTTTAATTCTTCTAGATCTTTGTTAAACATTTTTTGCATCTTCTCGATCTTTGCCTCTATTATTTTTCCAAGGTCCTGGATCATCTTCACTATCATTATTCTGAATTCTTTTTCTGGAAGGTTGCCTATCTCCACTTATTTAGTTGTTTTTCTGGTTTTATCTTGTTGCTTCATCTGTTACATAACCCTCTGCCTTTTCATCTTGTCTGTCTTTCTGTGAATGTGGTTTTTGTTCCACAGGCCACAGGATTGTAGTTCTTCTTGCTTCTGCTGTCTGCCCTCTGGTGGATGAGGTTATCTAAGAGGCTTGTGGAAGTTTCCTGATGGGAGGGACTGGTGGTGGGTAGAGCTGGCTGTTGCTCTGTTGGGCAGAGCTCAGTAAAACTTTAATCCACTTGCCTGCTAATGGGTGGGGCTGGGTCCCCTCCCTGTTGGTTGTTTGGCTTGAGGAGACGCAACACTGGAGCCTACCCAGGCTCTTTGGTGGGGCTAATGGCAGACTCTGGGAGGGCTCATGCCAAGGAGTAGTTCCCAGAACTTCTGCTGCCAGTGTCCTTGTCCTCACGGTGAGACAGAGCCACCCCCCACCTCTGTAGGAGACCCTCCAACACTAGCAGGTTGATCTGTTTCAGTCTCCCCTGGGGTCACTGCTCCTTCCCCTGGGTCCCGATGTGCACACTGCTTTGTGTGTGCCCTCCAGGAGTGGAGTCTCTGTTTCCCCCAGTCCTGTCGAAGTCCTGCAATCAAATCCCACTAGCCTTCAAAGTCTGATTCTCTAGGAATTCCTCCTCCTGTTGCTGGACCCCCAGGTTGGGAAGCCTGACGTGGGGCTCAGAACCTTCAGTCCAGTGGGTGAACTTCTGTGGTATAAGTGTTCTCCAGTCTGTGAGTCACCCACCCAGCGGTTATGGGATTTGATTTTATTGTGATTGCGCCCCTCCTCCCATCTCATTGTGGCTTCTCCTTTGTCTTTGGGTATGGGGTATCTTTTTGGTGAGTTCCAGTGTCTTCCTTTCGATGATTGTTCAGCAGTTAATTGTGATTCTGCTGTTCTCACAAGAGAGAGTGAGAGCACATCCTTCTACTCCGCCATTTTGAACCAATCTCCTGTATATGTATATCTGATTCACTTCGTTATAAAGCAGAAACTAACACACCATTGTAAAGCAATTATACTTCAATAAAGATGTTTTAAAAAAAAAAAGGGAAGAAGCTCTTTAAGTGGAAATGCTTAAAGAAAATACAGTTATGGGATGGGTTGTTTTTCCCAGAGAAAGAAAACTCTAATAATGAAGACTGATAAATACTAAAAAGTAAAGAGATAAGAAACAGGAGGTTATTATAATGGGTCTGATGAATGAAAGGGCTGTGACAGTGGGAACAAATTGGAGCAGAGGTGCACAAATCTTTTAAGAAGTAAAGGCAACAAGACCTGGAGTTTGCTGGAATTTTAGCGGGATAGGAGACGTGGTGACTCAGTAATTATATCACGTTTAAAACAGAGTTCTGGAGAATGGTAGAGGTTTTTTTTATTTCAAAAAATTTTTGAGATTGAGTAGTGCTAATGAAGAATATGGTAACTCTGGGCCTTCTCTTTAGGTTAAGCAGAAGAACTGAGTCTCCTTTTCAACTATCACAGAATTTCCATTTTCTTCAGGTATTCAAATGCAATCAAACTACTTCATTCTAGAGACTCTTGAGACCTCAGATATTTGAGAATGGAAAGCTTTATTTTTTCAGAATAACACAACATATGGACATGGTCTTTCAAGCCAGAATTGGTATGGCATTTAACGGCCTTAGGTCTTCCCCTTTTTTGTTAAGTTTGTAGCCTTGGTGAATTAATGCAGAGGGAAAGTATTTCAGAATGGAATTGTCATGATAATGACATGATTGGTATTTTGATTCTTTGTATCCGCCTGAACTACCTGTAGTTACATCTACGACAAATAGTATTATAAGAATATCACCATGCACTTGGATATTCTCCTACTCAGATTACAGGCTGCCCTTGGTATTCACTGGAACTAGGTTTTCCCCAAAGGCACGTGTTCTGGGGAAAAAAGAGTGTGCAGCTCTTTGTATATTTTGGAGATTAATCCTTTGTCACTTGCTTTGTTTGCAAATATTTTCCCTCATTCTGAGGGTTATCTTTTTGTTTTGTTTATGGTTTCCTTTGCTGTGCAAAAGCTTTTAAGTTTCATTAGGTCCCATTTGTTTATTTTTGCTTTTATTTTCATTACTCTAGGATGTGGGTCAAAAAAGATCTTGCTGTGATTTATATCATAGAGTGTTCTGCCTATGTTTTCCTCTAAGAGTTTCATAGTGTCTGGCCTTACATTTAGGTCTTTAATCCATTTTGAGTTTATTTTTGTTTATGGTGTTAGGGAGCAATTCTAATTTTTTTCTTTTACATGTAGCTGTCCAGTTTTTCCAGCACAACTTACTGAAGAGACTGCCTTTTCTCCATTGTATATTCTTGCCTCCTTTGTCATAGATTAGGTGACCACAGGTGCAAGGGTTTATCTCTGGGCTTTCTATCCTGTTCCATTGATCTATATTTCTGTTTTTGTGCCAGTACCATACTGTCTTGATTACTGTAGCTTTGTAGTATAGCATGAAGTCAGGGAGCCTGATTGTCCATCAACAGAGGAATGGATAAAGAAGATGTGATACATATATACAATGGAATATTACTAAGCCATGAAGAGGAATGAAATAGTGTCATTTGCAGAGACATGGATAGACCTAGAGATGGTCATACAGAGTGAAGTAAGTCAGAAAGAGAAAAACAAATATCATATAATATTGCTTATGTGTGGAATCTAGAAAAATGGTACAGATGAACTTATTTGCAAAGCAGAAACAGACACAGATGGAGAGAACAAACTTGTGGATACCAAGGGGGGAAGTGTTGGTAGGATGAATTGGGAGATTGGGATTGACATATATACACTACTATGTATAAAGTAGATAACTAATGAGAACCTATTGTATAGCACAAGGAACTCTCCTCAGTGCTCTGTGTGACCTAAATGGGAAGGGAACCTAAAAAAAGGGGATATATGTATAGCTAATTCACTTTGCTGTGCAACAGAAACTAACACAACATTGTAAAGCAACTATACTCCAATAAAAATAAAAATAAAACAATGTGTGAGGAGGAGATGGTATTTGGTGCCAGCCTCCACCTACCTCCACCCATCCCCTCCTCTACCTACTATGCCAGTCCCAGTTTGAGTGATCTTTTCTCTTGCACCTCGTGGAATTCTAACTCACCTTTTCCCCGTCTGGGCCTTTCTCTGATCCTAGACTCTGTAAGTAGGAGAACAGATTCCATTATTTATGTGGTTGGCAAGAGAAAAAAATAGCAATTCTTATCTATGACGAAAAGCTCCTCAGATGGGGGAGTTGTGAACATTCCATTAGTTCACTCAGAGAAGTAAAAAAGCTTGAGAATCTGGGAGTAAGAATTATGTTTTTAAACTGTAAAGTGTATTCTGCTGTAGTTTCTTTGGATTCAGTTACTGAGGGCTGGTGGCTCCAACTCTAGGGCCCTAAGAGGGAGCTGGTAGAGCTTGTTGTGCAGCACATGCCCTGATTCTAGAAAGCTTCTGGAAAGAGACTTCATTGGCACTTCCCAGTGCTGGGTGTTTGGAGTCCGTTCCTTTTTTCTTTTTTTTTTTTCAACATAAAAATGGTATCAGTTTCAGCCTTCATCCTCTTTTAAGGCTACCATGGATATTCAAAATCTTCAAACTTTTTCCTCCCAGCTTTCTCCCTTCCACTGACGTGCACAGATCACTACGTTGCTTTAAAACCTTTTTATCTTTGGAAAGACTAGAGCTCCAGAAAATCTGGGCAATTCTTAATCAAGACTAACCCAAGAGGTATTGTTTAATGGGTACAAAGTTTCAGTTTGGGATGATGAAAAATCTCTAGAAATGTATAGTGGTGATGGTTGCACAACAATGTGAATATACTTAATGGCACTGAATTGAATGCTTAAAAATGCTTAAAACGATAAATTTTACCTTATGGGTATTTTACCACAATTTTAAAAAGTCAGGTTGGTGGTTACCTCAAGAAGGAGCTACGGATGGGAGTATTTTGGAAGGGCCTGGCATTTTCTGTTTTTCCTCTAGTGATTACACGTCTGTTTAGTAATTATTATATTTACCTTTGCTTTGTATTGAAGCATAAAATTATGTTATATTTCTTAGTAAAAAGAAATATAAAATTGTCTGAGTTGAAGCAATATCATCTCTTAGCTCTCTGTCTGAGGCATGTCTGGCTCCTTTTCATCCTCTGTAACCATCAGGATAGCACAGTGGTTGGGCACAGCTTCCGAGGTCAGAGAGCTTGGGATTTGCATCCTGGTTCTGGTTCTTGCAGCTGTGCGACACTGAAGGAGTTCTTAAGGTTCTAGGATTCACCTCCTCATCCGTAAAATCGTGATAACAATAGTAACTTCATCATCAGGCCGATGTGAGGATTTTTGAGTAAATGATGTATTTTAAGTGTTAGCTATGGTTGCTGGGACACAGTAAACTGTCTAAAAATGGTTGGTAATTGTTATTGCCCCATTGTAATTGCATCTCATCCCTTTCCATCCCCCTACCTCTACCTAATCCAAATTCCTTTAAAGTGGATGTCTTTTCTCTATATTTCTTGTGCTTTGGATTCTAGGGTTAGAAAGTTGGGGTTCTCTTGGCAGTGAAAGAGGGTACCTATCTACCTGGCTTGTCTTAATTCTCTTGCCATAGAAAAGCAACCACCATCTTTGTTTAGTAATCAGTTCAGGAATAAATGCAATGAATAGTTTCTGTAAAATGGTAGCCAACCAGAAGAATGAATGAGGCATGGTCACTTACAGAATGAGAAGCTTATCGCTCAATTCCCGATGCAAACTAAACATGAGTTGCAAACTTGAAGGCAACTTAAGTCCCCCAAAGCAATGGACTAGGAAAAGAGAATGGAGTAGTATTTTTCTTTGATGACAGCATTATTTGACAAAATTGGTTACTCCATTAACAGCACCTTTTTATGTTTCAGGCTTTGTTTTGGATACAAAGCATACATCAATAAAAGTGATCAGATAAAAATCCCTTTTCGACTTACATCCTGGTAAGGAAAAAATAGATAGATGGATGGATAGATAGATAGATAGATAGATAGATAAACTTTACAGCACTAGGAGGTGATAACTGCTTCAGAGAAAAATATAGAGTAGGATAAAAAGGGTCAGAATGAGAAAAGAGAATGGAATGTTGTTTGCATTTTTAAATATTTTGGTCAGCAGACATTTGAACAAAATTGTGAAGGATCTGAGAGAGTGAACCACAGGGACATTTGGAGGAAAAAAATTACAAGTCGAGGGAACACACTGTACAAATGCCTCCAAAGCAGAAGTATGTCTGGCTTGGGCAAGGAACAATAAGGAAGCCAGTGTAGAGGCCAGAAATAATAATAATGATAGGAATAAAGTAGCTAATTTCTGCTGAGCTCTCAACTCTGAGCAGTCTTCTAAGCAAGCATTATATATAATCTTCAAAACCTTCTCACAATGTAGGCAGAGTTATTCCTTCCATTTTATAGATAAATAAGCCAAGATCGTTAAGACGTTGAATAATTTGCACAAGATTACACAGCTGGCAACCACTGGAGCCGGATGTCTCCAATTCCAAAGCTCACGTTCTTAGCCACAACACTTTTTCATTACATCTTTGTCTTGGAGGTCAAGACTGGATTAGCTCTACTCTGTTCCCCACTTGTCAAAGCTGTGCAGTTCTTTGTTCTGACCTCTTTACTGGTTCACTTGTCCTTTAGATGCATTTTATTTTACTTTATAAATCTATTTATTTTATTTATTTTTATTTTTGGCTGCGTTGGCTTTCATCGCTGTGCGTGGGCTTTTCTCTAGTTGCGGTGAGTGGGGACTACTCTTATTTGCCGTGCGTGGGCTTCTCATTGCGGTGGCTTCTCTTGTTGTGGAGCACGGGCTGTAGGCACACAGGCTCAGTAGTTGTGACGCACAGGCTTAGTTGCTCCGCGGCATGTGGGATCTTCCCGGACTAGGGCTCGAACCCGCGTCCCCTTCACTGGCAGGAGGATTCTTAACCCCTGTGCCACCAGGGAAGCCCTAGATGCATTTTAATTCAAATACAGAGTAAAATGTGTTAGCAGGGGTTTTCCATGGCCCCTTTACCATCTTGTGACATTTCCAAATTCTTTCCTCTTCTTTCCCATTCTGATCCTCCATAATTTTACCAGCTCTTCCTTTGCATACAAACCAGTTCAGCCTCAAGCAGAAATCTATACACCAGAGGGTAACCACATCCTCTTTGGGCTTCTTCCTCCAAAGATGTCTGGTGGAGCCTCTTCAGATTAAGTTTTACTTCGTGAATATAGGATTGTGAGCACTCATACTCAGAGACATTGCTTTTGCAAGTTATTTTGGTAAATCCTTTTTCCTTCCTCCTTTTATTTTTATTTGAGTTTACTTATTTATTGTATTTTTGGCTGCCTTGGGTCTTCGTTGCCATGTGGGGGCTTCTCATTGCAGTGGCTTGTGGAGCATGGGCTCCAGGCGCGTGGGCCTCAGTAGTTGTGGCATGTGGGCTTCAGTAGTTGTGGCTCACGGGCTCTAGAGTGCAGGCTCAGTAGTTGTGGCGCATGGACTTCGTTGCTCTGCAGCATGTGGGATCTTCCCAGACCAGGGCTCGAATTCATGTCCCCTGCATTGGCAGGCAGATTCTTAACCACTGCGCCACCAGGGAAGTCCCTATTTATTTATTTTTGTATACAGTTTTCAAGATTCACCTCAGTCTTTGATAGTATTACTTTAATAATTTCTAAATTCTCAACCCCATCTACCACCTTCTTAATCAAATGCAAAGTAGATTAAAAATAAAGCCAGGAAATTGTACTGAAGGTTTAAAAGTCTGTTCACTTCTCTGTCCATTGATGAATGTTTCTCATCAGAATTCCTATGAGCATTATCCCTGTCCAAATTAAATCATCTCCTTCTCTCTTCAAAGAAAACACAAGAGGATTGAACTACTTTTCCTTCTTCAATATGTATAAAATATTTTCTCCTGGTAAAAGTGTTTGTCAAATTTCAAACCAGAATCAGAAGGACAGAATGTTCATTCCTCTATTAGGTTATAAAATCCTTGCGCTAGAAAGACAATGATCTTGACAAGGAAGAAATTCATCTTTTTGCATTAGTAACTGAACTGAAATGGAAAAGTGAGAGTGGAAAATTTGGATATTTTCCCCATGAAGAACATGTAAAATTACAATTGCTTGGCTATTGGTATACTTGGAATGGGTATTGAAATAGATATGGGTGAAGGAAACCATGAGTTTTGTGAATAATGCTTTTTAAAGGAAGTTCTAGTTTTTAAAAAATGGAAAGACAAGTATGTTGACCAAATTTTTGAGACTGATGACATTAACTTGAATGGCAGAAAGCCAATCTATGGTAATTGCTTTCTTCAGAAGCTAAAGGTACATTTACTTTTTAAATCACATGGAAAAATCAGGCATAGGGAGTAACCAAGCACAAGTTATCATATTCCAAGTGGAACCCAAATGGTTCTTAGACTGTGACATATACAATAGTACCCATGGAAATGGCCTGACTCAACTTTTCCCTCGAAAACCTCTCCAGGTTTCTTTGCCTTCCTAGAATGACTGAAACTGATATGTCCCTAAATAAACATGACTTTACACACTTTCTTCTTTATTCTTTCATGGAAAATTTCAAATAGATACAAAATGAGAGAGATCATTTTAATGAATCCTCAGCTCTTATCACACAGCTTCAACCACTATCAACACATGGTCAATCTTATTTCATCTATACATCATCCTCTTAACACCCTTTCATACAATTTTGAAGCGTGTCTAAGAGAGCATAGCATTTCATTTGTAAATATACAATTTCTTCTCAAGTTTAAAGAGTTGTAGTCTGAAACAGGCAGTAAATCAATGTTAAAGAAAAGTGGTGAAGTCACTCCCATCTTAAATGTGCTTCCTGATTCCACTGGCTCACCGTAGCTTCTCATTTTAGCCCAAGAAAGATAAGAGCACAGTTTTAACCAAGACTAGTAGTCAATCTATTGGAAAAAAAAAGTCAAGAAGGTAAAGATTCATTGTCATATATAGTAGATGCACATAATTATTTTTGTCTGCCTAGCATCTGAATACCATTTTCTGTCTTTGGAGACTTCTACACGTTGAAGCATCATAGAAGAAAAATCTGTTTCCCACTGTAGGAGCTGAAAATGCAGAAGCTCGCTTTTCCAGCTCTATTGTATCTAGAGCCATGGCCATAATGGAGGCTTAGCCATGAGACACACCTGCCCCAGATTGCAAAAAGGAGTTGGTGACCCAAAGAAGAACGGACACAGAGAGCCTGCTGTGGATGCAGCGGCTGTGGCAGCCATGTCCATTTTGTGGGTAGGGAGGGGAGAGGAGGAATACAATGGGAGACAGTGACAGTGGTGCCAGTATCTGAGTTCAGCTTCAGCGTATACAGCCTATTGATGTATGCTCAGCCATGAAGCCAATGTGGGACCAGGTTGTAAATATGATTATGGCTGGGGTGCTAGCTGAATAGTTTCCAAGCTGGTTTTTCAGCTCTGCTGGCCATTCTTTGAGCTACCCATATTTTTTGACTAAATTATTCTCTGTATAATCAGTGTTTCTGTTTTTGCTATCAAGAAACCCGACTGATGCACCTGGAGTTTATGCAAAACTTTAAATAAGCACCTCAAAGGGACCCTAAGATATAAGATGGATTAAGGAAGAAATAGAGAGGAGACCAAAAATTATTTAAAGATCACCAACAAAACGCTGGTAGAAACATATCGCAGTAGCAGTTTGAATAATTGTAGAGCAGTTCTGTTGGTGTGGTAGTTGAAGTTTTTTTCACTGCATTCCATTTGAACTTCTTGGTTCAAGGCATTGTTGATATATAACAGCGTTCATCAAGCATTGCCTATAAGAGTAAAACATGTGGGAAGAAAAGTCACCTTAAATATCCACCAGTTGGATTGGTCACATTAAGACAAACTCTGCTACACTGGTCTCTTCCACTGCCCATCCTACCCCGTCTTCTGCCAAAAGTTAATGGTTTTGGAAAAATGTCAGCGACACAATTTTAAGTTAAAAAAAAAAAAAGCGTGAAAACCCAGCATCAAGCTAGATAGAAGAACAGTCCCAAGTATAGCCCCATTTCTGAAAGGTTTGTGTTTGTGAATATATACAGTATGTAAATATAAACACAGCAGAACTGCATGATGACCCTCAGTGGGAGACAGGAATAAAGAGATAATTTTTATTTGTTTTTTTTCCATAAGCTTTATGTATTAGTTTCCTATTGCTGCTGTAACAAATTACCACAAATTTAGTGGCTTAAAACAACACAAATTTATTATCCTACAATTCTGGAGGTCAGAAGTCTGAAATGAGGGACTTCACTGGTGACACAGTGGTTAAGAACCCTCCTGCCAATGCAGGGGACATGGGTTCGAGCCCTGGTCCGGGAAGATCCCACATGCCGCAGAGCAACCAGGCCTGTGTGCCACAACTACTGAGCCTGTGCTCTAGAGCCCAGCCCATGAGCCACAACTACTGAGCCCACGTGCCACAACTGCTGAAGCCTGCATGCCTAGAACCCGTGCTCCACAGAGAAGAGCTGCCGCAACGAGAAGCCTGTGCACTGCAACGAAGAGTAGCCCCTGCTCACTGCAACTAGAGAAAGCCCACAGGCATCAACAAAGACCCAACACAGCCAAAAGTAGATAAATAAATAAATATATTTTTTAAAGAAAGAAGTCTGAAATGAGCCTTATCGGGCTTAAGAGGTCAGCAGGGCTGTTTTCCTTCTGGAGACTGCAGGAGAGAATCTGTTTTCTTTACCTTTTCCATCTTCTAGATGCTACCCACAATCCTTGGAGTGTGACCTCTTCCTTCATCTTCCAAGTACATCACTCCAACCTCTGGTCCCCTCATCACATCTCCTTTTCTGACTTTATCCTCTTGCTCCCTCTTTCACAGGCCCTTGTGATTACATCAAGCTCACTTGGGTAATTCAAGAAAATCTTCCTGTCTCATGACCCTTAACTTAATTATATTTGCAAAGTCCCTTTTGCCATGAAAGTTAACATATTCATAGGTTCCAGAGATTAGGACTTTAGGAGGCCATTATTCTATCTATCACACATTCTAAAAACAATCTAATGTTATTGAGAATTTATTTTTTCCCTTGAAGCCTTGTTCTCAATAGTTTAATAGTTTTATAGTGTAATTGTAAAATTCCTACAAAGCCTCAACTAGAGTGCAGTATTTAAGCCAAATAGATTAAATGATTAGTTTTCATTTTTGTCACTTTCTTTTTTTTTTTTTACAAAAATATGTTTTTTTCAAACCCAAGATAATGCTAGAAATTAAAGAATTTATAGTTCTCCATATTTCCTTTCTTTTCACTCTCTGTGGCTTTTTTTATATCACAGTTACATTATTTCATTTGACAAAATGCCTTGAAAGTATTGTTCAGTATAGGTACGGTTGACATTGAATCCATCTTCTCACTTCTTAAAGATAGATATTGTGCTAAGTGTCAATGAATATATACCAACAAATGCCATTAACAATAATATAAATAACAAAGATATTAACTTTTTTTACCATTTTTTTGTCAAATGTTTTTCAGATTTTTTTTCACGTGGACCATTTTTAAAGTCTTTATTGAATTTGTTACAATATTGCTTCTGTTTCATGTTTTGGGTTTTTGACCACAAGGCATGTGAGATCTTAGCTCCCTGACCAGGGATTGAACCCACACCCCCTGCATTGGAAGGCAAAGCCTTAACCACTGGACTGCCAGGGAAGTCCATTTTGAACTATTTTGTATCCTTCCTTTCATTTATTTTTTTAATTAATCTTTATTGGAGTATATTTGCTTTACAGTGGTGTGTTAGTTTCTACTGTTTTATATAATAATTCATCAATGGATAAAGAAGATGTGGTATATATACACAGTGCAATACTACTCAGCTATAAAAAAGAATGAAATAATGCCATTTGCAGCAACGTGGATGGACCTAGAGATTATCATATTAAGTGAAGTTATATTAAGTGAAGTTAAGTCAGAAAGAGAAAGACAAATACCATATGATATCACTTATATGTGGAATCCAAAATATGACACAAATGAACTTATTTACAAAACAGAAACAGCTCACAGATATAGAAAAACTTATGATTACCAAAGGGGAAAAGGGGTGGGGAAGGGATAAATTAGGAGTTTGGGGTTAGCAGATACAAAGTACTATATATAAAATAGGTAAGCAACAAGGTCCTACTGTATAGCAGAGGGAACTATATTTGATATCCTGTAATAAACCATAATGGAAAAGAATATGAAAAAGAATATATGTGTGTATGTGTATAACTGATTCACTTTGCTGTACACCAGAAACTAACACAACATTGTAAATCAACTATACTTCAATAAATAAACCATCAAATGCTAACATTTACATTAAAGATATATGGCTTTTGATGCCTTTAAAATTTGGCCCAAATGGTAGATAATAATAGAATAATTTCTAGTTCAAGTGTGTTTTATGCTTGAAAACAGAAATTCATGATTAATATATTTTTGTTTACCTACCTATAACTATTAATGGTTGGGAAAGAAATATTTCTTCCAATGTAAAAGGATTCTCAGTTTCTGTTGCCGTTATATAAAATAATATCGAATCTCCATCTCCTGATTTACAGAATATCTGATGGAAAAATGCTCACTAATAACAATCTGTACAGTTAGGGATGCTCTTTCCAAGGATAAATGTGATTAACGGGCTTGCTAAATAACTCAGCTAGAAAAACAAAAAATAGACAACATAGCTTTCATTTGTCAACCCGCCTTAAAAGCAAATGACAGGAGCAATTTCTCTTTTTCTTTTACTCGCCCAATATGAATTCATAGTCATTAGAGGGTTGAGTGTGCAGTGCCTTGCAGGTGTTCTTTTGTAACACAGGAATATTCATTAAGTCTTTGTACAATATCCAGTCACTAATTACTATTTAGCTCCACGAGTTCATGTCTCAGAGTCTTTATGTGTTGCTGTTTTTCCCTGCTCAGCCAGCCTCCTTTGCTTGGCAGTGTTTTGCATTTGCCTTCCCCCTGTGTGTTTGTAACTATCTCTCTGGTGTAGGTCATTCTCCAGCCTTCACAGAACCTCAGTAGCATAATGGGTATATTTTGACTCCACTGAATTTCTGTTACAGAATTCTCTCTCCACCTCCTCTCACCGCCCACGATTTTCATGTTGTTCCCAGTGATATCTTGCCAACCTTCTACTTTCCTGGGAAACTGTGTGAAGACTTCTCTTTTTTCTGAGCTATAGAATCTTGACAGAAATGATCATAATGTTAATAGGTGGGTCTGTTATCATGGGGAAAATGTAAGGAATGGTTTAATTCATCGGAAAGAATGTAATCGTGCAGAAGTTTTCTAATTAGAATACTTTTCTCCTAATGGTAGAGTAGTTAGAAGTCAGGTTTATAGAGAGTTGAAATTCCCCTAAGATTATTACTTCATACTTGAGGCCCTCCCTGCACACTCTGGGCAACTGACCAACTGGAATGATTTCAGGGGTCTGGGAAGCTCCTTGGTCGCACATATTTCTCTGACCAAGGTTCAGAAGAACCACTCCTTAAGGGCTTTCTGGTAAAGATGTTTTAGGATTAGTAGCTAATCTTTGGGGCTAGTTAAACCTATCATCATTCACATTACCTAAACAGAGAGCAGACACTAAAGGTATGGGAACTCATGAAGTGTAATTTTTAAATGGAAAGGACCAATTAAGAGAAGTGATAGAGAAAAATGCCTGGAGGGCAGCACACTGTAAACAGTTTGTGGTTTGAAGTTCATCAAAGAAAAGAAGCAACAGGAAAGCTTTAGGGAATGTTGCATAGTTTTCCATATAGATATATTTATTCATCATTTTACATGGTTCTCATTAAGTGTCTATTGCCTACGGTCCAGTTAAACCATTTGGTGTCAGCTATGCAAAGCAATAGTTTTTCACGTTTTTATTTTACTGGCCAAAATCTTTTCCAATAAAAAATTTACATATTCTCAGTGTGTAAACCAAATGAAAGGAGAGCTATCCTGATTGAAGAGGGTTGGAATATTTGAGGATTTCTCTTTCCCACAGCACCTGGCCTCTCCTTCCTCTCCCCCAACAATCTGTGAGGCAGCTCTCTGATTAAAGTCTGTTTGAGTAATCAACATCCTTTGAAATGAGGGGCATTTATTCAATAGATTCATGATTGAAACCACCACTTCAAGAAGAAAAATCACTCTTCATTAAAGTTGGCAAACTGAAGAAATTGCTGATACCCCACTTCATTAATCCATTCACTCATTTTCTTTTCCAAAGAATATTGATAACCTAGTATGTGCCACTGACATGCTCTGGAGATAGAAGAGTGACCAGTGTAGACATGGGCATTTACGTGTAGACACGGAATTTACACCCTAATTAAGAGTCAGCCATTTGAAGCAACATGGATGGACCTAGAGATTATCGTACTAAGTGAAGTCAGTCAGGCAGAGAAAGACAAATACGGTATGTTATCACTTATATGTGGAATCTAAAAAAAATGATACAAATGAACATATTTACAAAACAGAAACAGATTCACAGACATAGAAAACAAATTTATGACTGCCAAAGAGGAAGAGGGGGAGGAATAAATTAGGAGTATAAAATGAACAGGTACACACTACCACATATAAAATAAACAACAAGGATTTACGGTAGAACACAGGGAACTATATTTAATACCTTGTAATAACTTATAATGGAAAAGAATCAAAAAAAGACTATAAACATATACATATATATGTATAACCAAATCACTTTGCTGTACCTCTGAAACTGACATAATGCTGTAAATCAACTATACTTTAATTTAAAAAAAAGAGTCAGCTATGTGCCATCATATGCACTCTTTGAACAAACGATTTGCCCAAGGTGTTTGCCCTCTGTCCAACCATATTTTGCTCAAAGCATACTTTTCCACAGATAATATTCTTAGACGTGTCTTATGACAACTTGCTCATACTGTATAAAGTTCAAAAGCTTATCTAGGTGGGGCTAATACAGCAATTGAGAACACTATTTGCAATATGTTGAAAGATTGCCAAAGCATTACCCAATCCCAAAAGACATTATTATTCTATAGTCAAAATATGCAGGATTAGAAGGAGTCTTTTCCATTCATCCATCCTACTGTTTCTCAGTTCCCTCTATCTATGAAGTTCTTTGGGACATTTAAAATTCATTCTCTGGGGACTTCCCTGGTGGCGCAGTGGTTAAGAATCTGCCTGCCAGTACAGGGGACACAAGTTCGAGCCCTGGTCCTGGAAGATCCCACATGCCGCGGGGTAACTAAGCCCGTGCACCACAACTACTGAGCCTGCGCTCTAGAGCCCTCGAGCCACAACTACTGAGCCCACGCACCACAACTACTGAAGCCCGCAGGCTTAGAGCCCGTGCTCCACAACAAGAGAAGCCACTGCAATGAGAAGCCTGAGCACCACAATGAAGAGTAGCCCCCGCTCGCCACAACTAGAGAAAGCCCGTGTGCAGCAACGAAGACCCAACACAGCCAAAAAAAAAAAAAATTCATTCTCTGAACAAACTCAAAAAATCTCAACAGCTCATTTCTTTTAAGGCTTTTTCTTTTCGATCACCAGCAAATCATAGAAGAGCAGACAAGTTGCACAGCCTGTGATCTCAGGAAGCTGCGCCCGCAGAGGCAGACTGACTGGCTTCATAGGAGCCGCTGTGTGTGATCCCCAGGGTCTGCCCTTCCAGATGCCCTACATGTATAACTGAGCCACTTTGCTGTACCCCTGAAACTAACACCACATTGTAAATCAACTCGACTCCTATATAAATTTAAAAAAAGAACACCTTTCTAGAGTCAATATTTTATATCATGCCATCCTTCCTCTTGGTATGCCCTCCAAACTACTGCATGTTACGTTTTCTTTTAAAAACGTTCTTTACTTTTATTCTGAAAACCCTTGAAATAGCTCGAACCAGTCCAAAGTGAGGTAGAACAGTACCCGGAAATCAATGGCATAATACTAACATAAATAGCACTAGTTTACTACTAGTTATTCATAATTAATTTGATCCTTACAATAACACTGTGACAGATGGAGAAACTGAGCTTCAGCAAATGCAGAATAACTAAAAGGCACACAGTTAGAAAGCATCTGAGCTTAAACTCAAAAGCTGGTCTTCTGATACTCAGAACTGAGTCAAATCGGTACCCGCTGCCCACCCGCATTTCTGGACCTGGGATCATCCCAGGCCTCAGGCCTCCACATGGGCTCACGTTTAGATTCTTGAGAAAACTCGTCAGAAAGACATTTTAATCTTGATTTCCTGCAAGAAGGGGGAGGCGTTGTGAGGAATTCGAAGCCGTCTATGAGAAAGAGGAAGGACAGGGTGGTGAGGTGACTGCAAGCACTGACTGGAATTGTGAGGTAGCACCACTCAGCGCCCCGGGCCAGGCCTGCCCTGCTTCCCTCCACCTTCTTCCTGCCCCTCAAGCACTCAAAGCTCTTTCCCACCTGGGGATCTTCACACTGCTGCCCACTCAGCCTGACGTGCTTCCCCAGACCTTCTACTGGCTGGTGCGTTTCCACGATTCCCATCATGTTCAGGTGGCCTCTCCTCAGGGAGGCCTCTTCTGACACCCCTCTATGACCCACCCCGTTGCCTCTGTCCTGTCACCTCATTTTGTTTTCCTCACACTGCTTACACTCTGAACTTGACTTATTGACTTTTTAAGATTGTGGCAAAACCCAGATAACGTGAAGTGTACCGTCTTAAACATCTTTAAGTTCAGTGGCATGAAGTATACTCACGAAGTTGTGCTGGGATCATGACCACCCAGCTGCAGAACTCTCTTGCAAAACTGAAACTCTATACCCATCGTACAACTCCCCATTCCCCTTCCCCAGCCCCTGGCGAGCATAATTCTGTGTTCCGTCTCTAGAAATGTGACTATCCTAGGCACCTCATGTAAGTGGACTCGTACAGTGTTAATCTTTTTGTGACCAGATTATTGCACTTAGCATAATGTCCTCCAGTTTCACCCATGTTGTCGAATGTGCCAGAATTTACTTCCCTTTTAAGGCTGAATAATATTCCATCGTATGTATAGATCACTTTTTTTTTTTTACACCCATTCATCCATTCATTGACACTAATGTTGCTTCTGCGGTTTGGCTATTGTGAATAATGCTGCTGTGAACATAGGTGTATAAATGTCTTCAAGTCCTTTCTTTCAGACTTTTTGGGTACGATACCCAGAAGTAGAATTGCTGGATCATATGGTAATTCTATTTTTACTTATTCAACATAGGCTGGCATACAGTAGGTACTTGATTATTTTTTGATTGGACAAAGGATGGCCGTTGGGCCATAGAGCACATACTTTTTCATTTAATTTTTAAAGTATATAATACATGTAAATGGTTAAAAAAAAACTATAATAGGGTTTAATTGACAAGCAAGTCTCTCTCTTCTTGCCCCCAACTAACTAATTTCTCTTGTTAGAGGCAATATTTTTACTAATTTCTTATATGTCTGTCTAGAAATATTCTATGAATGTACAAACATATATAATATATACTCTCTTTCTTCATTAATGGTATACGGACTTATGAACAAAGTGAAGAATTACCAGGCAGGGTCAGACTAATGGACTGATTCTGGAAAGAGTTAAGACCTCAGAATAAGAGCCCAGAAAAGACAGTCCTCAAGCATCAAGGAACATTCTTCCATGTGTCAGTTAAGTCCCTACTTGCACCTGGCAACACCTTTTCTCTGCCCCTTGTACACCAATTAATTCTGGGTGTCCTCCCTACCTGCCAAGGAGAAAGGCCACGTGGCAGGGCAGAAAGATGCAACATGAGTTTGATTGAGGGGTTTGAGGTCACAGCACGATGTGGAAGTGGGAAGTACCCAATAACCATCACAGTTATGAGGATGGAAGTGGTGGGTATGAGTCTGAACTAGAGATAAAGTCTTGGGTGTCAACTATAGAGAAAGGGGTGCTGAATTTTGTGGGCAGCAATGAGACTTCAGAGAGAGTGTGTCAAAGGGAAGAGCAGGGCTTCCCTGGTGGCGCAGTGGTTGAGAGTCCGCCTGCCGATGCAGGGTACACGGGTTCGTGCCCTGGTCCGGGAAGATCCCACATGCCGCAGAGCGGCTGGGCCCATGAGCCATGGCCGCTGAGCCTGCGCGTCCGGAACCTGTGTTCTGCAGCGGGAGGGGCCACAGCAGTGAGAGGCCCGTGTACCACAAAAAAAAAAAAAGAGGGAAGAGCAGTAAGCCAAGGACTGGGCTCTGCTGATGCCCCTGGACAGCAGGCAGGGAGAGGGAAATTGTTGAAAACAAGTATCATCAGTAATAGAGGAAATTTAGACATGGGCATGACGGTGACGTTTCTTCAATTAATAACTTGGAAGTTCACTCTGAATCGTGTAAGCTTTCCTTTTTAGTACTTCCAGTAATTTTTTTGCTCTGAGACCAAATGCTTTCCTGGAACACTGTTCTGTAAAAATATGTAACTCTAAAAGACAGCATTTGCCGATGAGGAACAAGGAAGAAACAGTGTGTTCTGGCCACAAGCAGTATTCTGAACATGTTCCTCTGGCCAGATACTTGCCATATTTCCACTATTCCTTCCAGTCCTTCTTTTCTTCTTCAGCCTATTTTAAAATACCATGTTTCCTTTCTGACTTACCTACTCATTTCTAAACCTAAAACAATAGTTGTTCTTTTCTCTGCATTGCCATGCCATTTTTCTCTCTGTGGGTAGGAACAATTAGCTCTTTCTGACTCTTCAATTAGGTTCTTGATGATTTACCTATAAAAGTTACTTATAGATGTCTCTTAGGAACACTGTCCACAGTGGCTTGTTTATATCTTAATCTTTTTTTCTTTTTTTTGGCCGTGATGCCCAGCTTGTGGGATCTTAGTTCCCCCATTAGGGATTGAACCCAGGCCCTTGGCAGTGAGAGCCTGGAGTCCTAACCATTGGGCCACCAGGGAATTCCCTATATCTTAGGATACAACCTTTGAATCTTCAAACTTCCCTTTTCCCTCTTCTCTCCTGTTTCTTTCAGGCCCAAATATACAAGACAGCCTTCTGAATAGTAAGTACATTTCTCATGGGACAACTTGAAAGAATGCATTTTTAAAAAAAGGTCTTTTTGTCCTGAAGGAATAATGGGAATCCTGGTTCTTTGGCTGTTTTTTTGTTTTGTTTATTGAAGTATAGTTGATTTACAATATTGTGTTAGTTTCAGGTATACAGCAAAGTGATTCAGTTATATGTGTGTATATATATATAATATATATAATACATATATATAATATATATATTCTTTTTCGGATTATTTTCCCTTATAGGTTACTGAGTGTAGTTCTCTGTGCTATATAGTAAGTCCTTGTTGGTTACCTATTTTATATATAGTAATGTTCTTTGGCTGTTTTATGATGAAATTTCACCTTTGGCTTTCTATTTAGGGCTCACTGTGTATCAATGCTTTATTGTTCTTTGAGGGAGAGCAAGAAGGTACTTGTGAATCCTAGTAAGCCCACATATTAGGGATGCAAACACAAGTTCCAGAATCTATAAACTCATAAACATAAGTCCATGACATGTGGAGAAAAGAAAAATAACAAAGAAGGAGCCCAGTTATTCTCAAGAAAATACAGCTAAGGGGAAGAGTCTTTAAAATTATTTAAGCCTTTATATGTGTCTATACGTACTTATTTCTATTCAACTCGCCTTTATTGACTACTTATCATGTGTCAGGCACTCGTTAATGCGGTAACATAAAGATAAATGATTTTATAGAGCATAGGTAGTAGGTAAAATGAATATGACCTTTTCACAGAGAAAAGTAAATATGACACCATTGGTGTTACAAAATCCCAGTGGAATAGAATGTCAACTAGGAATGGGGCTTTGGAAGGGAAATCTAGTTCAGGAAAGTATCTAATGGAAGAGATCTGTTGAGAAGGTATAAAACCCTGCATGAAATTCAGAAGGACACATTGGCTATATTTATTAGGAGAGTTAGAAGGTACCATACTTCTTCTGCATGCGTCATCCTACCCAAAGAGGAACATCTAATAAATCCTTGGCTTAGCTTGCTGACAGTTTCTCCTGTTAGGGTAAGAAAAACAATGAGGAAACAGCTGTGTTGGCTGTACTTCTAGCCAACCTGGAAGACTGGTCAGGGGTATGGAAATGGCAGGAGTCACGAGGGAAGGTGGTTCCAGTACATGATAATAACAAAGAGGGAGAAGTTGTGAGTGGCTAAGCACTTCCCTGACTGTAAGAAAGGAACCTGTAGAAGGTTCAAAGGAAATGTACATGTGATCCATCATCTGAGACTAAGAAGGAATATGACTAAAAGAGAGAAGGAGGTTCTACCAAGTTAACACTGAGAAGGCAATTAGAAATTATCTCGAGTAGAAAGAGAATGGGGAGATGGCCATAGAGACCAACGCAGGTACATAGATACTCTGAGGACTTCTGATTTTGAAAGGCTATGTGGAAAAGATGCAAGCTGGGACACAAAGTGAAGGGCACCTAAAAAAGTGATGCGATCTTTTCAGACTAGCAAGAATCAGCCTATATATGCTGATGGAACAAGACACTGTTTTGACACATTAACTATGACGTTTTCCCTGGAGACTTCTTGCTACCTTGTGACTCTCCCTCAACAGCAAGCTAGACACAAAGCCCCTGTTATCTCGAGTGAGAATTGTAACAGCAGCAACCCGAAGAAAATGTAGTTCAGTTCTGGGACCTGCTTTGTTGTACAGCTTTGTCAGAGTAAGAGATACCCCCAAACCCCATACTGACTCACTCTGCCCCATGGCTATGCCAAGTTTGATTCTTTTTAAAATCAATGAGAAAATTTCAGAAATCAATTTTGGTTTTTTTTTTTTTTTACTTGAAGAAATGAATCATTTTTTACTACCTTCTTTTTTCTCTAAGATAATTTTAACAATAATAAACGTTACTCAGACTACTTAAAGACATTTCTACTACAGGTGAATTTTTTCACTGGATTATACATGAAGTCCAGGAGACCACTCCCTACCCATTGCCAACAACAACCCTTACCAGGCTCAAACACACAAGAACTCCAGGGCATGGTCAAGTGACTACCACAAGGGAAGGAGGTATTTGACTCCTTTTATTAAGAGCCCTAGGGCAGAAATGGTGAGCTATAAAGCCATCACCACCTATTGTCAACTCATCTTAGGCAGTTTCAGTGGGTAGGTTTCTCACTATGCTTCATCAAACTCAATTCAGGTGACCTCTAGACAAAGGAATTACTCATAGAAATTTGGTGATCATTACCTGGTCTCCTCCATTTTTGCGACATAGATTTTTATCTCCTAGAAAAGAGTCTTATGTATCTTGCTATTACCTACTTTAGAATCATAGCCAACGTCATAAATTGCTCTTCCTAGTTGTTTCTCAGAGGAAACAAAATCCTAGTCATATTAATTGCATACAGTTCTTCTAGACTGTTGTTCAAAGAAGTAAATATAGTTGGCTATGGCATTGGTCCCTCCTGACCTCTTTGTGCACAAGACAGAGCTTCTGCACAATAATGATGCAAGGATTGGATCTGTAATAACTTGAATACTCATTGGAAAGAATAATGACTTGTGGACGGATGGCAATGTGAAAAGAAGCTTCAAAGAATATCTCAAAGGAAGCTGTCCTATTAACAATTGTTTAAAGATGACTAGGATGAAGACATGAAAAACATAAAGAATTATAATATATAAGCAAAATAAAGGTGGTGGGAATAATATACCAGATAGCAGAGTCAAAATATGAAAGTGTCACAAACAGTTGATAAAGTGGGGTGAAATAAATGATACCTGAGAAAAGAAATATAAATTCCCACATTAGACCTGAAAAAAAGTCAGGTTTTTCAAATCCAGATCATGGGGAAAATATCTTAGGAGCAGGTCTCGTGAAAAAGGTTGAGTGTTTACACTGAAAAGAATGTCAACATTGACCAGATTAAAGAAGGCAATAAATTTTATTTGGGACCATGGGTGGCCAATGCATTTTAAAGTTGCATTAATAGAGTAACGATGTCCACATCTAGGGTAGTACTTGTCTCAATTGTACTTTGCCCCCAACACAACTCATCCAGATGTTATATTTATTCCTTGGTACATCATGGAAAGCATTTTGGAGTAAGGTAAATGGAATTACAAGGAACTAAGTGAATTTTTATATACCCAGAACCCCTTTTTACAAAAAAGAAATAACCCCCCCTTTATTCCATGTGGTCCTGATGAGATTATCCCTCATTGTACCCTCCCTAGTCTTTGGTCCAGAGTGATTAGTTCAGGGACTGATGAGATTTGTGTATTTGAGGTTCAAGAATTTTTCATCTTTGTTATGATAGGCTGTAAGATGTAGGCTTGGGACAGCCAGGTACCAATTATCTGGCCATAGGAGCCTGTTGCCTACAGAGGAGAGTGAGGTCAGCATGCGAAGCAGAGATAGTGGTATGTTACAGCCAGCTCAAACTGACTCATGAGAGCCAACTCTTAAATTTTCATGAAATTTTATGAACCAGTAGTTAAAGGCAGCCATTTTTTGTTATTTATTTTCTTTTATTTTTATGTTTTTATAAATGTATTTAATTTATTTATTTTTGGCTGCGTTGGTCTCTGTTGCTGCGCGCGGGCTTTCTCTACTTGTGGTGAGCGGAGGCTACTCTTCGTTGCGGTGTGCAGGCTTCTCATTGCGGTAGCTTCTCTTGTTGCAGAGCACGGGCTCTAGGCACACGGTCTTCAGTAGTTGTGGCTCACGGGCTTAGAGCACAGCCTCAGTAGTTGTGGTGCACGTTCTTTGTTGCTCCGCGATGTGTAGGATCTTCCCAGACCAGGGCTGGAACCCATGTCCCCTGCATTGGCAGGCAGATTCTTAACCACTGCGCCACCAGGGAAGTCCTAGTTTTTAGTTTTTATTTAAAAATTTTTTTTATTAAAATATAGTTGATTTACAACATTGTGTTAGTTTCTGTTGTATAGCAAAGTGATTCAGTTTTATAGATATAGATATATAAATAATATATAATTCTTTTTCATATTCTTTATATATATTCTTTTTCATATTCTTTTCCATTATAGGTTATAATAGAATATTGAATATAGTTCCCTGTGCTATACAGTAGGACCTTGTTGTTTATCTATTTTATATATAGTACTTTGTATCTGCTAATCCCAAACTCCTGATTTATCCCTCCCCCATCCCTTTTCTCCTTTGGTAACCATAAATTTGTTTTCTATGTCTGTGAGTCTGTTTCTGTTTTGTAAATAAGTTCATTTGTGTCATATTTTGGATTCCTCATGTAAGTGATATCATATGGTATTTGACTTACTTCACTTAGTATGAAAACCTCTAGGTCCATCCATATTGCTGCAAATGACATTATTTCATTCTTTTTTATGGCTGAGTAATATTCCATTGTGTATATATACCACATGTTCTTTATCCATTCATCTGTCGATGCGCATTTAGGTTGCTTCTGTGTTGGCTATTGTAAATAGTGCTGCTATGAACATTGGGGTGCATGTATCTTTTTGAATTATGGTTTTCTCAGGATATATGCCCAGGAGTGAGATTACTGGATCATATGACTACTCTATTTTTAGTTTTTTGAGGAACCTCCATACTGTTTTCCATAATGGCTGTACCAATTTACATTCCCACCAAAAGTGTAGGAGGGTTCCCTTTTAAAGACAGTCATTACTAAAAAATAAATTATATAAATATACACTTAAGTAAATTATAATTAAAAACAAAGGTAATACCTATTCAAAACTCATTTCTTCCTAATTATTTTACTACATTTTATTATTATCTGTGCTCTTGGGACTATTTACAGCTATTGTTCTCTAAATAGTGGAAGTACTAGATAATGGTGCATTACTGCACATCTCTTCCCAGTTCTGTGTTCAGTGATATTTACATTGGTAGATTGAAATTAGCCAGTGTGGGAGTATTTTTACTATAGAAATTGATAAACACTACAAATCAAGGCTGGATTTTTTGTTTTATTGATTTTTGGGATCAGAGGTCAGCCAACATTTTCTGTAAAGGACCAAATAATAAACATTTCGGGTTTTGCAGGCCGTATCATCTGTCAAAACTATTCACCTGTACCACTGCAGTACAAAAGCACATATAGACAATACATAAACAAATGAATGTGGCTGCATTCCAATAAAGCTTTATTTAGAAAAACAAGCTACAAGCCAGATTAGGACCACAGGCATAGTTTGCTAATCCTGTCTCTAAAGTTGTAGAGCAAATGTTAATTATACAGATTAAACATAAAAGTGTGTCATGTCTAAGGAAGGTATATCACATAGCATAAAGAAATGAGGAAATACTATCAGGTATTCAAAAATTATAGTCTGATTCAGCAAAATCAGGCTTTGCAAAAGGAGTTCCCACATACATATTTATTGTTTCACTTTCGTCTTATCTGTATCAGCTTAGGCTGCCATAACAAAATACCATAGACTGGATAGCTTAAACAACAAAAATGTATTTCTCACAGTTCTGGAGGCTGGAAGTCCAAGATCATCAACATGCCAGCAAAGTAGGTTTCATTCTGAGGCCTCTTTTCTTGGTTTGTAAGTAGCCTCCATCTCACTATATGCTCACATGACCTCTTCTGTGTGTGCATGCAGAAAGAGAGAGAGAAAAGGATATCTTATTCTTTTTTTTAAATTCTATCGAAGTATAGTTGATTTACAATGTTGTGTTTAAGCTCTGCTCTACAGCAAAGTGACTCAGTTATCCATATATATATTCTTTTTCATATTCTTTTGCATTATGGTTTATCACAGGATATGGAACATAGTTCCCTGTGCTGTACAGTAGGACCTTGTTGTTTATCCATCCTATATATAATAGTTTGCATCTGCTAATCCCAAACTCCCAACATCCCTCTCCCAATCCCCTCCCCTTGGCAAGTCTATTCTCTATATTTGTGAGTCTGTTTTTGTTTTGTAGATACATTCATTTGTGTCATTTTTTTAGATTCCACATATAAGTGATATCATAAGGTATTTGTCTTTGTCTGAACCACTCGCATAGTATGATAATCTCGAGGTCCATCCATGTTGCTGCAAATGGCATTATTTCATTATTTTTAATCGCTGAGTAGTATTCCATTGTATATATGTGTCACATCTTCTTTATCCATTCCTCTGTCAAAAGACATTTAGGTTTTTTTCCATGTGTTGGCTATTGTAAATAGTGCTGCTATGAACATAGGGGTGCATGTATCTTTTTGAATTATAGCTTTGTCTGGTTATATGCCCAGGAGCAGGATTTCTAGATCATATGGCAACTCTATTTTTAGTTTTTTGAGGAACCTCCATACTGTTTTCCATAGTGATTGTACCAATTTATGTTCCCACCAATAGTATAAGAGGGATCCCTTTTCTCCACACCCTCTCCAGCATTTATTATTTGTAGACTTTTTAATGATGGCGATTCTGACTGGTGTGAAGTGGTACCTAACTGTTGTTTCGATTTGCATTTCTCTAATAGTTAGCAATGATAAGCATCTTTTCATGTGCCTGTTGGCTATCTGTATGGCTTCTTTGGAGAAATGTCTATTTAGGTCTTCTGCCCATTTCTTATTCTTCTTTTAAGGCACCAGTCCTATTAGATTAGGATTGATTATGACCTCATTTAACTTTCATTACCTCCTTGTAGGCCCTATCTCCAAGTACAGTCACATTGGGAGTTAGGGCTTTGTCTTAGTTGACTCAGGCTGCTATAACAAAATACCATAGACTGGTAGCTTAAACACTATTTATTTTCTCATACTTCTGGAGGCTAGAAGTCTGAGATCAGAATGCCAGCATGATCAGGTTCCAATGAGAGCCTGGCTAGCAGATAGCCACCTTCTCATTGTGTCCTTACATTTGGTGGAGGGGTGGGTGTGGCTGTGGGAGGAGCTCTAGTCTGTTCCTTTTCTTATAAGAACACTAATTCCATCATGAGGACCCCACCTTCCTGACCTCATCCAAGTTTAATTACCTCCCAAAGGCCCCACCTCCTAATACCATCACATTAGAGGTTCACACTTCAACGTATGCATTTTGGGGAGACACATTCAGTCCATAACTGACTTCAAACATGAGTTTAGGGTGGGGAGACACAATTCAGTCCATAACATTGTCGTTCTTATTAATAAAAATAGTAGCTAACATTCACAACTACACTCATTCTTCAGTAACCACGACATTTGGCTACAAGAGTTTGACAAAAATCAACAAAAGCATTCTATGAGAATAAATTAGCTGTATCAACTTTATATAAAGAGGATGATATATTTTGTTATTAGTAGTAAATTGTGCTAAACATCCTTTAGAGTAGTGAAATTTACAATAAGCTTATGTATGTATATGCATACATACATTCTTTTTCTTCAGAGACCTAGTTGTTGAACATTTCCAGCCCACCACTAGGCAGAGACAAGTAGAAGTGAATGATGAAAAAGAGCTTGAGGGACAGTGTTAAGCCCCCAGATCCAGCAGTATTTATAATGCCAGATCCACCCTTGTATTCTCCAGTTACATGAACCAGTAAATTCCTCTCATTGTGATTGCCTAAAGCTAATTTTTTTTTTTTTTTTTTTTTTTGCTCCGGGGCACGAACCCGTGTCCCCCGCATCGGCAGGCGGACTCTCAACCACTGCGCCACCAGGGAAGCCCCTAAAGCTAATTTTAATTGGATTTTTGTCACCTGCTTTCAAGAATCCTGACTAATGCTATGTGTCATAGGCAAATTCGGGGAACAAAATAATTAGTATTTTTTAAAGCCCTGAGGAGGAAGTTTCTGCAGGTTTGAAGACACAGCCTTCACTTTCAGGATCAAATCAGACTTGAAGCAGAAGGGATAAATGAGCTGTGTCCTGAAACTCTGGATTTTGCATTGCTGGCTTTACTGCTTCTCCAACTCTGCTCTCATGTCCCACTTTAATAATAGGATCCATATCTGAGCCCCAGTTCCCAGTTTTCACCCAGTTCTGAAAATAGGGCTCTTCTGGTTCTAGCGCCTGATCCACTTGTCTGGTCCCAGTCCCTTTAGGCCTGGCTCTGTCTTTTCCCTCCCACATGCTCCAGGGCTTCGCTGTAGGAAGGCAGTATCCCCTGTGCCACTGTCCTGTGTGTATCTTTGTTAGACCTGCCCCTCCCTGATTTCCCATCGCAGTGCTCTTGTGGGGATGTGTTCTGCTGGCCCTCTCTGATGCGCTTTGCTGTTCTCAACAATACCTCCCATCTGTAACATGACCCACATGTCACAATGTCCTGCCTGCCACGCTAGCCCCTTCCCTGGGTCTGCCGCTCATTGGAGCCCACCTGGCTGGCCCTTCTCAGCCAGGGCCCTCCTTACAGAGTGGGCTCTTCCCAGGCCTCCGCTGCAACCAGTCAAGCCAGGCCCTGATAAGTCTCTTCTCAGAACTGCAGCTCCTGATGTCAGCTTGTGGGGAACCATACACTGCAATTTGGAAACCATGTGCACACCTACTTTTCAACACAGGCTTGGCGTTCCCCTTGAATACTGAGGAGAATAGCTCTACCTGTGAAAATGAAGTGCTAAATATTGTTTAAATTTATCACTAAAAACCAAATTAATTCTAGGTAGTGGGTTGACATGTACTTAGGTGGTTCTACAAAATAAGGCTGAAGACCGTTTCCACCTGCCTACTTGTAACTTCCTTTACCCGTCCCCCCACCTCCACCTGTTCTTTTGAGATGTCAAAGCCACTAAAATCAAGGGAGGAGAGAGAAGCATTAATCTAAAACCTCAAACAGCAATAAAAAGCTTAGTTCCACAGTCCTCGAGACAAGAATCACATGTATCTTTTATCTTTGTTAGCGTGTTCCTTTGCACGGCGGGTGCAGACACAGCCCAACGTCTTAATAATGGGTCCCATTAAATTGCATTTTCCTCTTTGCTTGAAAAAAATTAATGTCATCATACACATTATGTTCAAGCAATTATAATGTGTCAACATCATAAAGTCTGGACTGATGAGTTCGAAAGATTGAAAATAGGGTAATTTACTTTGTTCCACTTGAGAGAAAGTAAGAGATGAAGCAAAATGGACTAATTAACAACCTTACCCTGTCTGGAATTTTTTTCAGATGCTACAGAAAAAAAAAAATGGCCTTAAAGAACAGATATTGCAGAAAAGACAGGACCCATTCAAGATCCATGCATATAATAATGCAATTATTACAATAGAGAGTTTCTCTCAAATCATATAAAGGCTTCCATTGGGGATTTTCCACAGTAATGGGATTTGTCTTAGTTGTTCCCTGGAGCAGCTGTGCTCAAACATTTTTGTACTACAACTCACTTGATGGATGACATGTAAATATTTGACACTCCCACAGGCATGCCCAGGTTTTAATGAATCAAAAACAATTTTTGTGTGCAGAAATAAAGCACTACCATTATTTGTAATGGTCAGGGCTATTAAATGTAGATCAGTAATGGATAGGCAAGACTGCCAGTTACACTTAATTCCTGATACATTAGTGGTAATTCCACATCTTTTTCTCCCACTCAAAACAGCATTATGGAGTTTAGATGATTGAGAGTTATGTTATTTGGGGGAGTAATCTTGAATCCACTCAAATGAATATTTTAAATTTAAAATATTTGCAAACTTGAGAACTTCAGTTCTCATCAGTTATACATTACTGTGACACACCTCACATATGATTGAGACTTACAGCCTTGGAATTTAGGTCATCAAATAATAAGAGGGAAAGTGGAAGGGAAAGGAAGAAAAACCATTTTTATAGGAAATGAAAAGGGGTGGGAAAGAGAATAGGGATGAAATGGAAAAGAAGAATTTGGCAGGCGGTGTGGAGTGTTAGAATACCAGCTTCTTTGACTTCCCCCAGTTTAGCAGATGTGTTTGGAAGTAAAGAAAGCAAATTGACTCGGGCCTTTATTCAGTGGAGTCTTAAGACCGGGTAGATGGGGAGAAGAAGGCCCAAGTTGGGACCGGCATGTCCCAGAACTTTTCATGAGTATACCTTGAAAAGTCAGGAGACAAAGTACACTTTTGACATCCAGTCTAATTAGTTGAATGCTTTCCCAAGATGCACTGAGAAAAAAGATAAGGATCCACCATTTTAGTACCAAATACCTTTAGTCATGTTAAACTTCTACATTTAAAAAGATTCCGGGGCTTCCCTGGTGGCGCAGTGCTTGAGAGTCCGCCTGCCAATGCAGGGGACGCGGGTTCGTGCCCCGGTCCGTGAGGATCGCGCGTGCCGCGGAGCGGCTGGGCCCGTGAGCCATGGCCGCTGAGCCTGCGCGTCCAGAGCCTGTGCTCCGCAAGGGTGAGAGGCCCGCGTACCGCAAAAAAAAAAAAAAAAAAAAAAGATTCCGGTTTCAAAGCAGGACTTCTAATTTGAAAAACTTTCATATCCCAGCTTTTAACCATAACATGATGTTGAGAAATTGGGTAGGAATTTTGACATCACAACAGGAGTATGTGTCAGAATACCAGCAGGAAACAGCTGGCACGCTCAAAGGGGGTGGAAGTTTAATAAGGGGACTATTGACAGAGGTGAGATCAGGGTCAAGGAAAAAGATAGGGGATGGTGAGGCGCCTAGGATTAGCAGCACTGTGAAGCCATTAGCATTGCTATGTCTGAAGGGACCAGGGGAGGTGAAGTGAGCCAGAACCTGAGTGGAGCTGTACGGCTGTGGGAGGATGATTACCCGACAGGAGTGTGGCTGAGGGGAGGGGAAGGAGACCTCAGCTGAAGCACAGCCAGGCAAGGAAGGTCCCTGGGGGTGGCAGAAGGAGTCCCGAAGTAATAACCTTGTTGGCATTTCCCATTGGCTAATCCCAGTCCGAAGCCAGAGGGAAAGGGAATAGGAGTGCTAAAGTCAGTGGAGCTCAGCCTCCTTGGGCACAGAGCAGGAAGGAGAAGACAGAGAATGGATCTAAGTGGCAAATGGAGAATAACCTGCTCAGAGAGGTTCTTTCTATACAGCCTTCTGCCACCCTTCTGCCCACCTCTTCATCACTCTGTGATGTGACTGACAATGTGAGTGGACAGGAAGAATTGGTAAACTAATGCTTCCTGGATTTTGCAATACTGTTTAGATTTGGGGCAAATTCCTTTACGGAAGGAAAAAGTCACAGTCAAAACAAGGATAATAGCAGGTTAAAGAGGCAACTTGGGCAGTCTGATCAAGATTTGGTGCCTTATGGACATATATACACGACCAAATGTAAAATAGATAGCTAGTGGGAAGCAGCCGCAGAGCACAGGGAGATCAGCTCGGTGCTTTGTGACCACCTAGAGGGGTGGGATAGGGAGGGTGGGAGGGAGGGAGACGCAAGAGGGAAGAGGTATGGAAACATATGTATATGTATAGCTGATTCACTTTGTTATAAAGCAGAAACTAACACACCATTGTAAAGCAATTATACTCCAATAAAGATGTTAAAAAAAAAAAAAAGATTTGGTGCCTTGTTTCTAAAACAGAAATACAACTTGGAACATAGTGTTTAATAGAATTTGTCCCCTGCAGACAAAGGCCATTGAAGTCAACAAATTGTTCTTAACTCTTTCAACTTCACTTAATTGCATTGAGGCCCCATAATCTACAGGAACCCAAGAGAAGACACGTCCTTACAACTTGACAGTTTGTTCTTCTGCTCCAAAATGGCTTGAAGATTTTCTTTTAGTGAAATTCAAAATGTCAAAGAATAACTCAGCTTGAAATTAACAAGCTCCAAAAGGTTTTAATTCAGTATAAAAATAAAATTATTTTATTCTGATATCTAGGAAATCAATATAGAAACCTCACTTTGATGCCTGGGTGCAGGAGTTTTACTTCTTCAAGACTTGTGGTTCTGCTTGTGTCTTTCATGATGCCTCAGGGGCCAGGTAAGAGGAGCCTGTACTGTTATCCTGACTAGCAAGTCCTAACTCAAATTTTGTTAAGTTTATCTCATCTCTAACACACATTTATTATTGTTATATATCTAGAAAATAGTTGATTAAACAAATATAAATGGGTTTTGTTACTACAGAATTTCTCATATCCTTCATATTTTAATGGAATGATGTATTTACACAAGAAGAGGCTAATGTGTTCCTGAACTTCCTTGGCCATGGAACCCTTGTGTCACACATCATCTTGTAGACTAAAATTTCGTGGAATGAATTTTGAAACACTGTCCTAACAACCGGTCTCCAAGCCCCTATTTCTCTAGTAACAATCTATCAATCCTGGCAAGATAAGTGGTGAGACTTTAGGCTTTCAGGAATGTCTATGGGCTGATGGAAGCTTACTGTAAGTGAAGAGTTGGGAGAACTAAGTTTTGTTTTGTCTGTTTGGTTTTACCACTTACTAGCTGAGTGACGTTGAACAAATCAGCATATGATGTTGTTGAGTCTGAATTTCCTCATCGCTGGGAGTAATTATTCTTACCTTACAAGGTCATTGAGAAGTTTGCAAAAATAGCTTGGCCGTTTCATAAAATGTTAAATATACACCTACTATATGATGCAGCCATTCCACTCCTAGGTATTTATTCAAAAGAAAGGAAGTCAGATGTAATAGAGGAATGTTCATAGCAGCTTTATTTGTAATAGCCCAAACTGGAAACAACTCAAAGTCTCCATTGACAGGCAAATGGATAAATTGTGGTATATCCGGAAAGTGGAACACTACTTAGCAATGAAAAGGAGTGAGCCATTCATACACGCAACGTGGATAAATCTCAAAAAATCACGTCCAGTGAAAGAAGTCAGACAAAATCATACATACCATATGATTCCTTTTATATAAAATTCTAGAGAATGAAAACAAATCAACTGTGACAGAGAAAAGATCAGTGACCGCCTCAGAACTGAGGGCAAGTGAGTGACAAGGGTTAGCAGGAGGGAGGATTTACAGAGTCAAGAGTAAAATTTTGAGAATGATAGCTATGTTTACTATATTTTTGCTGCATATAGAATTCTAGGATGATGGTTTTTTCTTTCACTACTTTAAAGATGTTACTCACCATCTTCTTGTTTACCTTGTTCCCAGTGAGAAAATTGCCATCATCCTTAATTTTTTCTCAGTACCTAACATACTTTTATTCCTCCCCTCTGGCTGCTTTAAAATTTCCCCCTTTGTTGCTGATTTTGAGCACAGTAATGTGTTTTGATGTGGTGTTTTTTCGTATGCTTAGGGTTCATTGAGCTTTTTGCAACTATAGTTTATCGTTTTCATCAAACTTGGGAAATTTTTGGCTATGATTTCTTCAACCATTTCTTCTTTCCCACCCCTCTCTTTTCTCTCCTTCAAGGACTTCAATTACACAAGTGTTAATTAGACCACTTGGAACTGGCCCACAGCTCACTAAGGATCATTTTTGTAACATTCCCTCTTCTCTTTGTGTTTTATTTTGGATAGTTTCTCTTGCTATCTCTTCAAGTTCAGTAATCTTTTCTTCTGCAATGTCCCCTCTATATTTAATCTCATCCAGTGTTGTTTGTTTGTTTGTTTTTACCTCAGACATTGTAGTTTTCATGTACAGAAGTCTAATTTGGGTCTTTTCAAAATTACCTTCTATGTCTCTACTTAATTTTTTGAACATTTGGAATACAGTTATAAAAACTGCTTTAATGTGCTTGTCTGCTAACTCTAACTTCTGTGTCAGTTTTGAGCCCGCTTTGATTGATTTTTCTCCTCATTATGGGTCATATGTTCCTGCTTCTTTGCGTGCCTGCTTGGTGGGATGCCAGACATTGTGAGTTTTGCCTTGTTGGGTGCTGGATGTTTTTATCTTCCCATAAATATGCTTGAGCTTTGTTCTGGGACACAGTTAAATTATTTGGAAACAGTTTGATCTTTTCAGATCTTGCTTTTTATGACTTGTAGGCAGGACAAGAGCTGTGTTCAGTCTAAAGCTAATTATTTTCTACTACTGAGATAATACCAAGTATTTTTACTCCTTTACTCAAGGAATCTACCAAGATTCACTTGGCTTCAGTCTCCCTGACCTGTGGCCTGGAAACTCTCTCAAGGTAATCTCAAACTGTGGCAACTGTAGGGTTCACCTCATTTATTTGCCATCTCTTAGAGAACACTGTCCTTTGTTATCTGATGTATGGTGTCATAATCCATCAGCCTTTCACTTAACTGTTTCATCAATCATTGATGTTCAAGTCCTAGAGCCATTATCGTATTAAGGGTTATAAACTGATGATATTTAATTCTCTCACTATTTCTGCATCTGTTAGATGGAATTATTTTAAAAGATTCTTTCTGCCTTATCCAGTTTGTTACCTAATAGTATAGTTTATAAAGAAAAGGAAGAATAAGTGCTCTCTTCCTATGTTTTTCAGTTTTCAGAATAATTAGCTGTTTCACTAGCATTCTCTAAAGGTAATCAGTGAGTTTCTTTTAAAAATTGTATTTAAGAGCTTCCAGATTGGTGAACACATGGGGATTTGGGCAGAGTATCAGGCTTAGAGAAGGCATGGACACTGCACTCTATCCTCTGACTTTGCCCTATGCATCTCTTCTATCCTGTGTTATATTATCCTTTTGTAATAGGTGGTAATCTAATCTGAAAGACTCTAGCTGTGGAGGGAAGAAACATAAGTGCAGAGGCCAAAGGCTAAAGAGGAACAGAGAAGTGCTGGTCCGCCTGCCTTCATGCTACCTGGCCCACAGAGAACAGGGTCTGATTAAGGAGGAAGTTGGAGGAGACCCTCAGCTTCCACCCCAACTCACTTCCTGTCTGCCCCAATTATTTTCCTCTCTTTCTTTCTTTCTTTCTTTTTTTTTTTTTTTGCCTGCATTGGGTTTTCGTTGCTGCACACGGGCTTTCTCTAGTTGCAGCAAGCGGGGGCTGCTCTTTGTTGCGGTGTGTGGTCTTCTCATTGCAGTGGCTTCTCTTTTTGCGGAGCACAGGCTCTAGGCACGCGGGCTTCAGTAGTTGTGACATGCAGGCTCAGTAGTTGTGGCTCGCAGGCTCTAGAGCACAGGCTCAGTAGTTGTGGTGCACAGGCTTAGTTGTTTCACTGTATGTGGGATCTTCTCGGACCAGGGATCAAACCCATGTCCCCTGCACAGGCAGGCGTATTCTTAACCACTGTGCCACCAGGGAAATCCCCTCCCTTTATTATTTTCACTACAAAAAAATGTATTTAAGTTATTATTATGAGCTCATGAAATTTAATATATTTGATGAGTTTTAATGTACTTAAAATTTTGTAAATATTCAAACTGTTCTATCTATGACCAAGAAGTCCCTTCAGATAGGTTTCTATGTCCTTTTGACATTACTTCAGTAGTCTTAGATAGCTTCATTGCTTTCTGAAAAAGCACAATATCCCAGGTTCATCTTGCATATTTCCGGACCCAGACATGGAACAAACTATTTGTCTAGATAGCACTCAATCTTTTGTAGTAGGGAATGGTATTTACAGACCATAATCTGGGTGCTAAGACTGCTTCTTTCTCCTGGGTTGTCACTATTTCTAAGCTATTCAGCGGAGAGCTTAGGAATAAGTATTTATAGAAAGAGAAAAACACATCATGAATTCATACTGATATTTAGATTTAAGATTATAGAGTTTTACTTAACTTTTTGGGTTTTATATTTGTAGTCTTTCCTTTCATGCTAAAAAAATTTTTGGTTCCTAATAAGAAAGTTATTAGTTATTTGCTTTATCATATATATACATATACATACCACATAAACATATATATAAAATAAATGTATAAATACATGTGTTTAAATAGTCTTAATACTAGTAGTAATAATTATATTGTTACTTTGAAACTATCACATACATATATAATATGTATGTGATACACACAGAGGCGGGGCCAAATCCAAAGCTGAACCCCGGGAGCTGTGCGAACAAAGAAGAGAAAGGGAAATCTCTCCCAGCAGCCTCAGGAGCCGCAGATTAAATCTCCGCAATCAACTTGATGTACCCTGCATCTATGGAATACCTGAATAGACAGCGAATCATTCCAAAATTGAGGCAGTGGACTTTGAGAGAAACTATAGACTTTGGGATTGCTTTCTGCATCTAATTTGTTTCTGGTCTTGTGTTTATCTTAGTTTAGTATTTAGAATTTATTATCATTGGTAGATTTGTTTATTGATTTGGTTGCTCTCTTCCTTTTTTTAATATATAGATATATATTTTTTTCCTTTTTCTCTTTTTGTGAGTGTGTAGGTATATGCTTCTTTATGTGATTTTTGTCTGTATAGCTTTGCTTTTACCATTTGTCCTAGGGTTCTCTCTATTTCTATTTTTTTTTCTTTTTCTTTTTAGTATAGTTTTTAGTGCTTGTTATCATTAGTGGATTTGTGTTTGTTTTTTGTTTGTTTTGTTGTTGGTTTTTTTTTTGCGGTATGCGGGCCTCTCACTGTTGTGGCCTCTCCTGTTGCAGAGCACAGGCTCTGGACGCGCAGGCTCAGCGGCCATGGCTCACGGGCCTAGCCGCTCTGCGGCATGTGGGATCTTCCCAGACAGGGGCACGAACCTTTGTCCCCTGCATAGGCAGGTGGACTCTCAACCACTGCGCCACCAGGGAAGCCCAGTGGATTTGTTTCTTGGTTTGGCTGCTCTCTTCTTTCTTTCCTTCTTTTTTTTTTTTATTACTTTTGAATTTTTAATAATTTTTTTACTTTTTATTTTAATAATTTTCTTTCTTTCTTCCTTCCTTCCTTCCTTCCTCCCTCCCTCCCTCTCTCTCGCTCTTTCTCTTCTCTCTTTCTTTCTTTCTTTTCTCCCTTTTCTTCTGAGCCGTGTGGCTGACAGGGTTCTTTGTGCTCCAGTCGGCTGTCAGTCCTCTGCCTCTGAGGTGGGAGAGCTGAGTTCAGGACGCTGGCCCACCAGAAACCTCCCAGCTCCACATAATATCAAATGGCATAAAGCTCTCCCAGAGATCTCCATCTCAACGCTAAGACCCAGCTCCACTCAACGACCAGCAAGCTACAGTGCTGGACACCCTGCATCAAACAACTAGCAAGACAGGAACACAACCCCACCCATTAGCAGAGAGGCTGCCTAAAATCATATAAGGTCACAGACACCCCAAAACACACTACCGGATGTGGTCCTGCCCGCAAGAAAGACAAGACCCAGCCTCATCCACCAGAACACAGGCACTAGTCACCTCCACCAGGAAACCTACACAACCCACTGAACCAACCTTAGCCACTAGGGGACAGACACCAAAAACAATGGGAATTATGAACCTGCAGCCTGCAAAAAGGAGACCTCAAACACAGTAAGATAAGCAAAATGAGAAGACAGAAAAACACACAGCAGATGAAGGAGCAAGGTAAAAACCCACCAGATGAAATAAATGAAGAGGAAATAGGCAGTCTACCTGAAAAAGAATTCAGAGTAATGATAGTAAAGATGATCCAAAATCTTGGAAATAGAATGGAGAAAATACAAGAAACGTTTAACAAGGACCTAGAAGAACTAAAGAGCAAACAACCAATGATGAACAACACAATAAATGAAATTAAAAATTCTCTAGAAGGGATCAATAACAGAATAACTGAGGGAGAAGCACGGATAAGTGACCTGGAAAATAAAATAGTGGAAATAACTACTGCAGAGCAGAATAAAGAAAAAACAATGAAAAGAATTCAGGACAGTCTCAGAGACCTCTGGGACAACATTAAACGCACCAACATTCAAATTATAGGGGTCCCAGAAGAAGAAGAGAGAAAGAAAGGGACTGAGAAAATATTTGAAGAGATTATAGTTGAAAACTTCCTTAATATGGGAAAGGAAATAGTCAGTCACGTCCAGGAAGCACAGAGAGTCCCATACAGCATAAATCCAAGGAGGATGGGAGGGAGATGCAAGAGGGAGGAGATATGAGGATATATTTATATGTATAGCTGATTCACTTTGTTATAAAGCAGAAACTAACACATCATTGTAAAGCAATTATACTCCAATAAAGATGTTAAAAAAAAAAACACTGTGTTTTAAAGTCACTTGAAATAATTTTTCTTTCTATTACTATGGCAGCTAAATGATATATGTTTGATAAATTTGTTTATTTCCGTTTCTTTTTTATTTTTAGTGATTACTCTTTTTTTGTGTGTGATTACTCTTTTTAAAGTTTACTTTTACTTTTAAATCATGCGAATATTAACATGGTTCCATAGTAACAATGTGCTGGTAAATATTTGACAACTGGCTCCCTGGGATAAAAGACCTGATTTTGTTAATTTCTATGGTTTAGATATTACCGTGACTGATTTTAAGCTACCAAAGTTATGTCATTGAATGCAGAGTTTGGGAGATGTGCAGTCACATATCATTATATAGTATTTCTACCATACAGATAGAATAATCTCAGTAGCATAGATAATAGTAAAATAATTACAGGTTGATGAGTTTTGAATATTTATTATCTTTATTTTTAATGTAATTTATCTAACATTAAGTTTATATAATTTAATTTTTATTAATGGCTATTGACTAACTGGCTCACAAAGTTCTTGAAAATTTAACAATCGATTCTTGCTGGCTGGTGTGACCTGGCTCCAGCACGTCACTCTTCCAAAGTCAAAATCACAAAACATAGCACATTGCGAAAAGGATTGCCTTCTACCTATCCTTTCCATCTGGTTCCCTCTCTTGCTGTATAGGTAACCATTTGTATTAGATTTTTGTCTCTTTCATTGTTTATTTTTGCAAATACAGGCAGACATGATTTTATATTTTCTTACACAGAAGATAGCACACAAATAACACCCTTCTGCTCCATGTTTAGCTTAGAATCATGATTCCTGTTTAAATGTAACTCCCCTAGGAGAGGTAAAGAGGTGATATGGAAACTATTTCCAACATCACACTTCAGTAAAAATTAGTTTTCTTGAGAGCTGAGAAATGTCTGAGTGGGACCAGAGAGTTCCATTGAGAATATGGGTGAAACCATATGAGAGCTTCATAGACAAACTTCACAATTTTACTCTGGATCAGAGAAGTGAGGGCCAGGCCTTGGAGCTGCTGAGGTGGCAAGGTTGCATGAATGAATGCTCAAGTCCTGGCTCAGCTCCCAGCATATAAATGCAGCTACTTTCACTGAAGTCATCCTACCTCCCTGTTATAAAACTTCCGGCCATCAGAGGGGGTAATTGGTGTTTTAATGTTTTAGTTGGGTTTTTCAGCTGAGGTAAATGGAATAGGAATATGCTTATCACTCTTCCGAAAGTCATTTCTATAATATTTATACACTTATACTCTTTGAGACTGAAAACTTTTATTGATCTTCTGTTTGTTTCTGATAACTTTGCCTTGGAAAGAAACGACTGAGATCTTGGAATTCACGTCATTATTACATGACTGCTTTGAAAGTCATGAGATTTTAAAGAAACCTCTTTATTTCCTACAATGAGGATATCCCATCTTGCCTTTGCCTTAATAGGTAATATCATTAGTGATTATTAGCACTTTATGACGCCATAATATTTGCACCATAATGAAGGTCAGAGAAGTGAAAGGGCCATTGACATGATTTGCTGACTCTTACTGTTAACCAGAATGGGCCCTTTTATTCTGTGCAACCTCTAATTATTTCTGGATTTTATTACGTTTTTCTGTGTATTCTAGGGGAATATATGTAATAGTGTTTATCACAAGAATACATGTGATAGCTGGTAAAAACAGACTGATACAGTGTTTTTAATGACTATCTCCCAGCTTAAGGTTAGAGATCCCATTGGCACACAGATCCTTTCTGTGAAATCAACATGGAAGAAATAAATGCAAGATATTGTATTGCAGTGCTGGGCCAGCACTTTCTATCCTATACAGAGAAGTAGCCTCAGAAAAAAGACTATGGCGGATAACTAGGGCAACCTCTTATGTCTTTACATAGTGCCCTGCCCTTTATAATGGGTATGCAAAGTTACCTGAGATTGGCACATAGAAAAGAGTTGGGGGGGGGGGAATTTACATGAGCTTACTGAAAGCTGCTTTGCAAACCTGCATTTAAAGAACCTCAAGACTTTTTTTTTTTTTTTTTTTGCGGGACGCGGGCCCCTCACTGCTCGGGCCTCTCCCGTTGCAGAGCACAGGCTCTGGACGCGCAGGCTCAGCGGCCATGGCTCACGGGCCCAGCCGCTCCGCAGCATGTGGGATCTTCCCGGACCGGGGCACGAACCCGTGTCCCCTGCGTCGGCAGGCGGACTCTCAACCACTGCGCCACCAGGGAAGCCCTAGAACCTCAAGACCTTTGACTTGCTGTGATGATTGCTACTCTCATCTAATTGGTTGCCACTAAAATTTGCTCCCTATCCTACTTACTTTGATAAGAAGATCTGAAAGAATGGGCCCAAGCCCCAATTTTTCTCCCTGGTGCTACTATTTTCCACAATATGCTTATTCTAGGTTAGTCCAGTGATTCAAATATAACTGATTGTGGCTGTAATCTAGCACCCAAGTACCAAACGCATAGTCTTTGAGCCATGGAATACAACAGAGTCCTTTGAATACAAGGACTGTTGAATACAACTGGACTCCTTTCAGTTACCTTCTTCTCTAAGATGAATTTCAGTCAGACACACCAAGTAAGAGCAGAGACTCTGTATTAGAGACCTAGAGCTTCTGAAGGAAACAACTAAGGAGATTAGCTTACAGACATGGAAAGGGGTGTGTCAGGGACTTGGGAGTGAGTGCAATTCACACAAAAGAATTGGCATCACACGATCTGGCCTAAGGCATTAATTCAAGGCCTGTCTTGTCTACTTGTGTATCCTTAGACACATTACCGGGGGACAATAATCTCTATTACTTGAAGTTCTTGTGACAATCAAAGAAAATATTTCTGGAAGAAAAACACTTTAAAATATTAGAGAGCTAGAAAGACTACCATAAGGAAAGAGTGAATCAGGAAAAATACTCCCAGTGGCTCAGGGATACAATAAGGATGCTTTGCTATCTTGGTCTGGGCTCTGGGGAAAAAGTTTCCCTGGAGAATTTGTAAGCATGAGTCTGTCATTACATTAGTTCCAAGAATACTCAAGCTGTGAAATTATCATAAACCAAGGTGGGGGCAGTAATTCCCCTTGGGCAGCTAACAGAAACAAATGCAAAACCCACTTGTTCTGGAAGACAAAGTGCTTGTCCAAATCTCTCAGAATTTCTTCCAGCCGTTCACATATTTGAAGATGCTTCTTATGTCCCCCATAAATCTCCAGTTTAAATAGTCCTAACTCTGTCAACTACTTTTCATACAGTAGTTTCCAGAGCTGTCTCCATCCATTTTCTTCTATGTTCTCTCTAATATATGGGTGTTCCATTTAAAATGTGCCGTCTTCATCCAGTTCAGGCCTAAAGGCAACATGTCTAAGGCAAATTGTTACGTTTTGTTCATGAGTGGGATAATATGAGACCATTATAAAAATATAATAATAAAGTACTATAACATCATATCACCATAGTAATTCATTAATGTAATGCCACTGTCATAAAGCTTACAGTATAATAGCAAATACCACTAAATGTGTTTTATGTGCCGAAAACTATACACTTTACATGCAGTATCTTTTTAATCCCCATGAAACACTAAGACAGGTTTTATGATTATCCCCATTTCACAGATAAGGAGAAAACCTAGTAACTAGCCCAAGGTTACTTAGCTGCTCACAGAGATAGTAATATGTATATAACCAAAGCCAGGATGCAAACCCAGACCTATCTGGCTTCAATGGCCTTGCTTTAAACCACTAATACTCTACACACCTTAATATAGTCCTGGGAGGGCATCTGAAAATCCAAATGCCATTTTTAGTAACTGTCACTCTCTTGACTGTGTGGGCAGTGAGCTAAAATTGCTAGCATTTTTATTTCTTTAAAATTTAAATCACAGTTATTTTTCCTGAAGATACATTTTCATAGGATAAGGGGACAAATAAGAAGTAGGAAGACACAGGGAGAAAGGGGGCAGAACACCAGAAGGCAAAGAGAAGGGTGGTTGGGTACACTAGTAATGACTTTTGTTTATTTCCCAAGCTTTTAGTCAACCAGACCTGGCAGGTGACAAGAAGCTCCTGTGGTCACACAGCCAGGAATTCTGCTTGGTCTTAAAGATGTTTTGGTGATTTTTATTTCCTACATTTCTTTTTTATTTATTTTTTAAAACATCTTTATTGGAGTATAATTGCTTTACAATATTGTGTTAGTTTCTGCTGTATAACAAAGTGAATCAGCTATATGTATACATATATCCCCATATCCCCTCCCTCTTGCGTCTCCCTCCCACCCTCCCTATCCCACCCCTCTAGGTGGTCACAAAGCACTGAGCTGATTTCCCTGTGCTATGCAGCTGCTTCCCACTAGCTATCTATTTTACATTTGGTAGTGTATGTATGTCCATACCGCTCTCTCACTTGGTCCCAGCTTACCCTTACCCCTCCCTGTGTCCTCAAGTCCATTCTCTACCTCTGCATCTTTATTCCTGTCTGGCCCCTAGGTTGTTCACAACCATTTTTTTTTTAATTCCATATATATGTGTTAGCATACGGTATTTGTTTTTCTCTTTCTGACTTACTTCACTCTGTATGACAGACTCTACTTCCACCTACCTCACTACAAATAACTCAATTTCATTCCTTTTTATGGTGGAGTAATATTCCATTGTATATATGTGCCACATCTTCTCTATCCATTCATCTGTCGATGGACACTTAGGTTGCTTCCATGTCCTGGCTATTGTAAATAGTGCTGCAATGAACATTGTGGTACATGACTCTTTTTGAATTATGGTTTTCTAAGGATATATGCCCAGTAGTCGGATTTCTAGGTCGTATGATAGTTCTACTTTTACATTTTTAAGGAACCTCCATACTGTTCTACGTAGTGGCTGTATCAATTCACATTCCCACCAACAGTGCAAGAGGGTTCCCTTTTCTCCACACCCTCTCCAGCATTTATTGTTTGTAGATTTTTTGATGATGACCATTCTGACTGGTGTGAGGTGATACCTCATTGTAGTTTTGATTGGCATTTCTCTAATGATTAGTGATGTTGAGCATCCTTTCATGTGTTTGTTGACAATCTGTATATCTTCTTCGGAGAAATGTCCATTTAGGTTTTCGGCCCATTTTTGGATTGGGTTATTTTTTTGATATTGAGCTGCATGAACTGCTTATAAATTTTGGAGATTAATGCTTTGTCAGTTGCTTCATTTGAAAATATTTTCTCCCATTCTGAGGGTTCTTTTCTTCTTGCTTATGTTTTCCTTTGTTGTGCAAAAGCTTTTAAGTTTCCTTAGGTCCCGTTTGTTTATTTTTGTTATTATTTCCATTTCTCTAGGAGGTGAGTCAAAAAGGATCTTGCTGTGATTTACGTCATAGAGTGTTCAGCCTATGTTTTCCTCTAAGAGTTTTATAGTGTCTGGATTTACATTTAGGTATTTAAGACACCTGGAGTTTATTTTTGTGTATGGTGTTAGGGAGTGTTCTAATTTCATTCTTTTACATGTAGCTATCCAGTTTTCCCAGCAACACTTATTGAAGAGACTGTCTTTTCTCCATTGTATATTCTTGCCTCCTTTATCAAAAATAAGGTGACCATAAGTGTGTGGATTTACCTCTGGGCTTTCTATCCTGTTCCATTGATCTATATTTCTGTTTTTGTGCCAGTACCATACTGTCTTGATTACTGTAGCTTTGTAGTAAAGTCTGAAGTCTGAGAGCCTGATTCCTCCCGGTCCCTTTTTCTTTCTCAAGATTGCTTTGGCTATTCAGGGTCTTTTGTGTTTCCATACAAATTGTGAAATGTTTTGTTCTAGTTCTGTGAAAAATGCCATTGGTAGTTTGATAGGGATTGCACTGGATCTGTAGATTGCTTTGGGTAATATAGTCATTTTCATAATGTTGATTCTTCCAATCCAAGAACATGGTATATCTCTCCAACTATTTGTATCACCTTTAATTTCTTTCATCAGTGTCTTATAGTTTTCTGCATACAGGTCTTTTGTCTCCTTAGGTAGGTTTATTCCTAGGTATTTTATTGTTTTTGTTGCAATGGTAAATGGGAATGTTTCCTTAATTTCTCTTTCAGATTTTTCATCATTAGTGTATAGGAATACAGGAGATTTCTGTGCATTAATTTTGTATCCTGCTACTTTACCAGATTCATTGATTCGCTCTAGTAGTTTTCTGGTAGCCTCTTTAGGATTCTGTATGTATAATATCATGTCATCTGCAAAAGTGACAGTTTTACTACTTCTTTTCTGATTTGGATTCCTTTTATTTCTTTTTCTTCTCTGATTTCTGTGGCTAAAACTTCCAAAACTATGTTGAATAATAGTGCTGAGACTGGGCAACCTTGTCTTCTTCCTGATCTTGGTGGAAATGGTTTCAGTTTTTCACCATTGAGGACGATGTTGACCGTGGGTTTATCATATGTGGCCTTTATTATGTTGAGGTAAGTTCCCTCTATGCCTACTTTCTGGAGGGTTTTTATCATAAATGGGTGTTGAATTTTATCAAAAGCTTTCTCTGCATCTATTGAGATGATCATATGGTTTTTCTCCTTCAATTTGTTAATATGGTGTATCACATAGATTGATTTGCATATATTGAAGAATCCTTGCATTACTGGGATAAACCCCACTTCATCATGGTGTATGATCCTTTTGCTGTGCTGTTGGATTCCATTTGCTGGTATTTTGCTGAGGATTTTTGCATCTATATTCATCAGTGATATTGGCCTATAGTTTTCTTTTTTTTTAGTTTTCCTGGTATCAGGGAGATGGTGGCCTCGTAGAATGTGTTGGGAGTGTTCGTTCCTCTGCTATACTTGGAAGAGTTTGAGAAGGACACGTGTTAGCTCTTCTCTAAATGTTTGATAGAATTCACCTGTGAAGCCATCTGTCCTGGGCTTTTGTTTGTTGGAAGATTCTTAATCACTTTCTCAGTTTCAGTGCTTGTGATTGGTCTGTTTATATTTTCTGTTTCTTCCTGGTTCAGTCTCGGAAGGTTGTGCTTTTCTAAGAATGTGTCAGTTTCTTCCAGGTTGTCTATTTTATTGGCAGAGTTGCTTGTAGTTATCTCTCATGATCCTTTGTATTTCTTCAGTGTCAGTTGTTACTTCTCCTTTTTCATTTCTAATTCTATTGATTTGAGTCTTCTCCCTTTTTTTCTTGATGAGTCTGGCTAATGGCTTATCAATTTTGTTTCTCTTCTCATTGAACCAGCTTTTACTTTTATTGATCTTTGCTATCATTTCTTTTTCATTAATATCTGATCTGATCTTTATGATTTCTTTCCTTCTGCTAACTTTGGGGGTTTTTTGTTCTTCTTTCTCTAATTGCTTTAGGTGTAAGGTTAGGTTGTTTATTTGAGATGTTTCTTGTTTCTTGAGGTAGGATTGTATTGCTATAAACTTCCCTCTTAGAACTGCTTTTGCTGCAGCCCATAGGTTTTGGGTCGTCATGTTTTCATTGTAATCTGTTCCTAGATATTTTTTGATTTCCTCTTTGATTTCTTCAGTGATCTCTTGGTTACTACATAGTGTATTGTTTAGTTTCCATGTATTTGTATTTTTTTACAGATTTTTTTCCTGTAACTGATATCTAGTCTAATAGCATTGTGGTCAGAAAAGATACATGATACGATTTCAATTTTCTTAAATTTACCAAGGCTTGATTTGTGACCCAAGATATGATCTATCCTGGAGAATGTCCCATGAGCACTTGAGAAGAAAGTGTATTCTGTTGTTTTTGGATGAAATGTCGTATAAATATCAGTTAAGTCCATCTTGTCTAATGTGTCATTTAAAGCTTGTGTTTCCTTATTTATTTTTATTTTGGATGGTCTGTCCATTGGTGAAAGTGGGGTATTAAAGTCCCCTACTATGATTGTGTTACTGTTGATTTCCCGTTCTATGGCTGTTAGCATTTGCCTTATGTATTGAGGTGCTCCGATGTTGGGTGCATAAATATTTACAATTGTTATATCTTCTTCTTAGATTGATCCCTTGATCATTATGTAGTGTCATTCTTTGTCTCTTGTAGTAGTCTTTATTTTAAAGTATATTTTGCCTGATGTGAGAATTGCTACTCCAGCTTTCTTTTGATTTCCATTTGCATGGAGTATCTTTTTCCATCCCTCACTTTCAGTCTGTATGTGTCCCTAGGTCTGAAGTGGATCTCTTGTAGACAGCATATGTACAGGTCTTGTTTTTGTATCCGTTCAGCCAGTCTGTATCTTTTGGTGGGAGCATTTAATCCATATACATTTAAGGTAACTATCGATATGTATGTTCTTCTTACAATTTTCTTAATTGTTTTGGGTTTGTTATTGTAGGTCTTCTGCTTCTCTTGTGTTTCCTGCTTAGAGAAGTTCCTTTAGCATTTGTTGTAAAGCTGGTTTGGTGGTGCTGAATTCTCTTAGCTTTTGCTTGTCTGTAAAGGTTTTAACTTCTCCATTGAATCTGAATGAGGTCCTTTCTGGGTGGAGTAATCTTGCTTGTAGGTTTTTCTCTTTCATCACTTTAAATATGTCCTGCCACTCCCTTCTGGCTTGCAGAATTTCTGCTGAAAGATCAGCTGTTAACCTTATGGGGATTCCCTTGTACGTTATTTGTTGTTTTTTTCCTTACCACTTTTAATATTTTTCTTTGTATTTAATTTTTGATAATTTGATTAATATGTGGTTTGGCGTGTTTTTCCTTGGATTTATCCTGTATGGGACTCTCTATGATTCCTGGGCTTGATTGACTATTTCCTTTCCCATATTAGGGAAGTTTTCAACTGTAATCTCTTCAAATATTTTTTCAGTCCCTTTCTCTCTTCTTCTAGGACCCCTATAATTCAAATGTTGGTGCATTTAATGTTGTCCCAGAAGTCTCTGAGACTGTCCTGCATTCTTTTCACTGTTTTTTCTTTATTCTGCTCTGCAGCAGTGATTTCCACTATTTTACCTTCCAGGTCACTTATCCGTTCTACTGCCTCAGTTTTTCTGCTATTGATTCCTTCTAGAGAATTTTTAATTTCATTTATTGTGTTGTTCATCATTGTTATTTTTTTTTCCACACACACACTGTATTTTATTTTTACAAGCGATAAATAAACCGACACCAAGCATTGTAAATGGATGACCACAAAAAAAGCAAGAATGGTTGCAATTACCAAACACGAAACACACTCATACTATGTCATAATATTGACGTTCAGTCCCGTAATCCTCCACTGTAACAGCTCCTTTACTTTGCAGTGAAAATTGATTTGTATGTTTTTTGCCTCTTAATCCTTGTGGGATTTTTTTTTTACTCAAACAGGAAGTCACAAAAATTATAATCATCCTCATCAGTTCACTCAGTCCCATGTAATTAATTTTTTTTTTCATCTTGATCTTCTGTTAGCACTGTTATGAATTCATCAGTTTTCCATTAGAGTTCTGGAAATGTGTATTCATTCAGTTCAGCAGTATAATCAGTTACCAGAAACCTGTACTTGTCAGAGTCTTTTCTATGAATTCCTTGAAGATGAAACCCTTTTATAAGAACGTATTTGCAAAAGCATCAGAGTCCACCCAGAACTGTCTGTAAATGACTAGACTTAAAAATGACCATGGTTAAAGATTTGATGAAAGTTCATAATAATGCAATTGACAAGGAAATTTAGTTATTTCTGAGATATACATTTTAAAGTAATAACTAGAATTATGACATAACATTATACCAGAACATATAAGATTTTTAGAATTTCATGTAATGTCTGAAACATTTATATTAACATATTTCCACACAAATAACCCAAAGAAAGTTTAGTATTAGTTGTTTTGTTTGTTTGTTTGTTTGTTTGTTTATACTGCAGGTTCTTATTAGTCATCAGTTTTATACACATCAGTGTATACATGTCAATCTTAATGGCCCAATTCAGCACACCGTCATCCCCACCCCACCGCGGTTTTCCCTGCTTGGTGTCCATACGTTTGTTCTCTACTTCTGTGTCTCTACTTCTGCCCTGCAAACCAGTTAATCTCTACCATTTTTCTAGGTTCCACATACATGCGTTAGTATACGATATTTGTTTTTATCTTTCTGACTTACTCCACTCTGTATGACAGTCTCTAGATCCATCCACGTCCCCACAAATGACTCAGTTGCATTCCTTTCTATGGCTGAGTAATATTCCATTGTATATATGTACCACGACTTCTTTATCCAGTCATCTGTCAATGGGCATTTAGGTTGCTTCCATGACCTGGCTAATGTAAATAGTGCTGCAGTGAACATTGGGGTGCATATGTCTTTTTGAATTATGGTTTTCTCTGGGTATATGCTCAGTAGTGGGATTGCTGGATCATATGGTAATTCTATTTTTAGGTTTTCAAGGAACCTCCATACTGTTCTCCATAGTGGCTGTATCAATTTACATTCCCACCAACAGTGCAAGAGGGTTCCCTTTTCTCCACACCCTCTCCAGCATTTGCTGTTTGTAGATTTTCTGATGATGTGCATTCTAACTGGTGTGAGGTGATACCTCATTGCAGTTTTGATTTGCATTTCTCTAATAATTAGTGATGTTGAGTGGCTTTTCATGTGTTTCTTAGGCATCTGTATGTCTTCTTTGGAGAAATGTCTATTTAGGTCTTCTGCCCATTTATGGATCGGGTTGTTTGTTTCATTAATATTGAGCTGCATGAGCTATTTATATACTTTGGAGATTAATCCTTTTTCCGTTGTTTCCTTTGCAAATATTTTCTCCCATTCTGAGGGTTGTCTTTTCGTCTTGTTTATTGTTTCCTTTGCTGTGCAAAAGCTTTGAAGTTTCATTAGGTCCCATTTGTTTATTTTTGCCTTTATTCTGATTACACTAGGAGGTGGATCAACAAAGAACTTGCTGTGATTTAAGTCAAAGAGTGTTCTTCCTATGTTTTCCTCTAAGAGTTTTATAGTGTCCAGTCTTACATTTAAGTCTCGAATCCATTTTGAGTTTATTTTTGTTTATGGTGTTAGAGAGTGTTCTAATTTCATTCTTTGACATGTAGCTGTCCAGTTTTCCCAGCACCACTTATTGAAGAGACTGTCTTTTCTCCATTGTATATCTTTGCCTCCTTTGTCATAGATTAGTTGACCATAGGTGCGTGGGTTTATCTCTGGGCTTTCTATCTTGTTCCATTGATCTATGTTTCTGTTTTTGTGCCAGTACTATATTGTCTTGATTACTGTAACTTTGTAGTATAGTCTGAAGTCAGGGAGTCTGATTCCTCCAGCTCCGTTTTTTTCCCTCAAGACTTGATGTGATGTATCCTGGAGCATGTTTCGTGCGCACTTAAGATGAAAGTGTAATCTGCTGTTTTTGGATGGAATGTCCTATAAATATCAATTAAATCTATCTGGTCTATTGTGTCATTTAAAGCTTCTGTTTCCTTATTTGTTTTCATTTTGGATGATCTGTCCATTGGTGTAAGTGAGGTGTTAAAGTCCCCTACTATGATTGTGTTACTGTCGATTTCCTCTTTTACAGCTGTTAGCAGTTGCCTTATGTATTGAGGTGCTCCTATGTTGGGTGCATATATATTTATACTTGTTATATATTCTTCTTGGATTCATCCCTTGATCATTATGTAGTGTCCTTCCTTGTCTCTTGTAACAATCTTTATTTTAAAGTCTATTTTATCTGATATGAGTATTGCTACTCCAGCTTTCTTTTGATTTCCATTTGCATGGAGTATCTTTTTCCATCCCTTCACTTTCAGTCTGTATGTGTCCCTAGATCTGAAGTGGGTCTCTTGTAGACAGCATATATATGGGTCTTGTTTTTGTAATCATTCAGCTAGCCTGTGTCTTTTGGTTGGAGCATTTAATCCATTCACATTTAAGGTAATTATTGATATGTATGTTCCTATGACCATTTTCTTAATTGTTTTGGGTTTGTTTTTGTAGGTCCTTTTCTTCTCTTGTATTTCCCACTTAAAGAAGTTCCTTTAGCATTTGTTTTAAAGCTGGTTCTATGGTGCTGAATTCTCTTAGCTTTTGCTTGTCTGTAAAGCTTTTGATTTCTCCATTGAATCTGAAGGAGATCCTTGCCAGGTAGAGTAATCATGGTTGTACGTTCTTTCCTTTCATCACTTTAAGGTTATCATGCCACTCCCCTATGGGTTGTAGAGTTTCTGCTGAGAAATCAGCTGTTAACCTTATGGGAGTTCCCTTGTCTGTTATTTGTCATTTTTCCCTTGCTGCTTTCAGTAATTTTTCTTTGTCTTTAATTTTTGCCATTTAGGTTTCTATGTTTCTTGGTGTGTTTCTCCTTGCTTTTATCCTGTATGGGACTCGCTGCGCTTCCTGGACTTGGGTGGCTATTTCCTTTCCCGTGTTAGGGAAGTTTTTAACTATAATCTCTTCAGATATTTTCTCTGGTCCTTTCTCTCTCTCTTCTCCTTCTGGGACTCCTGTAATGCGAATGTTGTTGCATTTAATGTTGTCCCCGAGGTCTCTTAGGCTGTCTTCATATCTTTTCATTTTTTTCTTTATTCTGTTCCACAGCAGTGAATTCCACCATTGTGTCTTCCAGGTCACTTATCCGTTCTTCTGCCTCAGTTATTCTGCTACTGATTCCTTCTAATGTAGTTTTTATTTCAGTTATTGTATTGTTCATCTCTGTTTGTTTGTTCTTTAATTATTCTAGGTCTATGTTAAACCATTCTTGCATCTTCTCGATCTTTGCCTCCATTCTTTTTCCGAGGTCCTGGATCATCTTCACTATCATTATTCTGAATTCTCTTTCTGGAAGGTTGCCTATCTCCACTTCATTTAGTTTTTTTTCTGGGTTTTATCTTGTTCATTCATCTGGTATATAGCCCTCTGCCTTTTCATCTTGTCTATCTTTCTGTGAATGTGGTTTTTGTTCCATAGTGTGCAGGATTGTAGTTCTTCCTGCTTCTCCATCATTGTTTGCTCTTTAGTTCTTCTAGGTCCTTGTTAAATGTTTCTTGTATTTTCCCCATTCTATTTCCAAGATTTTGGATCATCTTTACTATCATTATTCTGAATTCTTTTTCAGGTAGACTGCCTATTTCCTCTTCATTTGTTTTGTCTGGTGGGTTTTTAACTTCCTACTTCATCTGCTGTGTGTTTCTCTGTCTTCTCGTTTTGCTCAACTTACTGTGTTTGGGGTCTCCTTTTTGCAGCCTGCAGGTTCATAGTTCCCATTGTTTTTGGTGTCTGACCCCAGTGGCTAAGGTTGGTTCAGTGGGTTGTGTAGGCTTCCTGGTGGAGGGGACTGGTGCCTGTGTTCTGGTGGATGAGGCTGGATCTTGTCTTTCTTGTGGGCATTACCACGTCCCGCGGTGTGTTTTGGGGTGTCTGTGACCTTATTATGATTTTAGGCAGCCTCTCTGCTATGGGTGGGGTTGTGTTCCTGTCTTGCTAGTTGTTTGGAATAGCATGTCCAGCACTGTAGCTTGCTGATCATTGAGTGGACCTGGGTCTTAGCATTGAGATGGAGATCTCTGGGGGAGCTTTTGCCATTTGATAATATGTGGAGCCAGGAGGTCTCTGGTGGATGAATGTCCTGACCTCGGCTCTCCCACCTCAGAAGCAGAGGCCTGACACCCGGCCAGAGTACCAAGACCCTGTCAGCCACATGGCTCAGAAGAAAAGGGAGAAAAAAAGAAAGAAATATAATAAAATAAAGTTATTGAAATAAAAAATTATTAAAAATTTTAAAGTAATTTAAAAAAAGAAGAGAGCAACCAAACCAAAAAACAAATCCACCAATGATAACAAGTGCTAAAAACTACATTTAAAAAAACCACAAAAGACAGAACACTAGGACAAATGGTAAAAGCAAAGATATACGTACAAAATCACACAAATAAGCATACACATAAACACTCACAAAAAGAGAAAAAGGAAATATATATATTGTTCCTCCTAAAGTCCACCTCCTCAATTTGGGATGATTCGTTGTCTATTCAGGTATTCCACAGATGCAGGGTACATCGAGTTGATTGTGGAGATTTAATCCGCTGCTCCTGAGGCTGCTGGGGGAGATTTCCCTTTCTCTTCTTTGTTCTCACAGCTCCCAGGGGCTCAGCTTTGGATTTGGCCCCGCCTCTGCGTGGAGGTCGCCTGAGGGCGTCTGTTCTTCGCTCAGACAGGACAGGGTTAAAGGAGCAGCTGATTTGGGGGCTCTGGCTCACTCAGGCCGGGGGGAGGGAGGGGTGCAGATGTGGGGAGAGCCTGCGGTGGCAGAGGCCAGTGTGACGTTGCACCAGCCTGAGGCGCACCGTGCATTCTCCTGGGGAAGTTGTCCCTGGATCCCGGGACCTTGGCAGTGGTGGGCTGCACAGGCTCCCGGGAGGAGAGGTGTGGATAGTGACCTGTGCTTGCACACAGGCTTCTTGGTGGCGGCAGCAGTAGCCTTAGAGTCTCATGCCCGTCTCTGGGGTCTGCACTGATAGCCGCGGCTTGCGCCCGTCTCTGGAGCTCCTTTAAGCGGCGCTCTTAATCCCCTCTCCTCGCGCACCAGGAAGCAAAGAGGGAAGAAAAAGTCTCTTGCCTCTTTGGCAGGTCCAGACTTTTCCCCGGACTCCCTCCCGGCTAGCTGTGGTGCACTAACTCCTTCTGGCTGTGTTCACGCAGCCAACCCCAGTCCTCTCCCTGCGATCCGGACCGAAGCCCGAGCCTCCGCTCCCAGCCCCGCCTACCCCGGCGGGTGAGCAGACAAGCTTATCGGGCTGGTGAGTGCTGGTCGGCACCGATCCTCTGTGCGGGAATCTCTCTGCTTTGCGTTCCACACCCCTGTGGCTGCGCTCTCCTCCGCGGCTCCGAAGCTTCCCCCTCCGCCACCCGCAGTCTCCGCCCGCGAAAGGGCTTCTAGTGTGTGGAAACCTTTCCTCCTTCACAGCTCCCTCCCACTGGTGCAGGACCCGTCCCTATTCTTTTGTCTCTGTTTTTTCTTTTTTCTTCTGCCTTATCCAGGTACGTGGGGAGTTTCTTGCCATTTGGGAGGTCTGAGGTCTTCTGCCCGCATTCAGTAGGTGTTCTGTAGGAGTTGTTCCACATGTAGATGTATTTCTCATGTATTTGTGGGGAGGAAGGTGATCTCCACATCTCACTCCTCCGCCATCTTGAAGGTCTCCCCTTCCTACCTTTCTTGAAGATAGTAGTGTTACTGCTTTACTGAAAGCCAACAGTTGCTATATTGAAGTTGGTTCATTGGAATCACCTTTGCTTTTCACAGAGCAAGGTCTCTGCAGTACAGAGCGTTTACATTTGTGAAGCTTGCCTCCTGCTGGATTAGTGGAATATTACATTGCATGTTTTCAAAGCTCTCCAAAATTGGATCTAGTTTGTAGAGATGCCTTAACTGCGGTTCAGTTTTGGCGAGTTTGGGAAGGGAATAAATATAGCTTTTTTAGATGATTTCTTCAAGCTTCTCAGATTTTTTGTATAAACCTTTAGGTGTGGTTTATGGGTTTTCAAATCATATCTGCCCCCACAGCTCAAAATAAATGGTTTAAGGACCCAAAGAGATAATACCAACAACAATAATGGTAAACATTATATTCAGTGTTTTCTGTGTGCCAGGAATGTGCAAAAATACTCTGTGAACCCTGCTCCTTGCAACACTCACCAACACCCTGAAAGAAAAGTTTGGTACATTATCACCCACACTCCCAGTTTACAGAAAGACAAAGAAGTTGAGAGCTCTTTCACCCCTACTGTCACCCACCCAGCCAGAGGTTGGGAGCCCCTAAAGTTTTTCTTGAACTACTTTACCCCATTAACTGGCCACAGAAATAATCAGAAATAGTCAACCGAGCTGGGCTACCCAGATTCTTTCTCCTGGGAATTTGGAGTTGGATTCAAAGAGAACCTCCAGTCTGGCTGGTTACCTAAATGGAGGTCATATAAACTCAGGGGCCCCCAGTGGAGGAGCCTTGTGCATGGAGAAATAGAAAAAGGATGATCAGGAGAAAGGAAAAGAATAAAGCAAAAAGCACAGAGAAAGGCAACGAGGATAGTGTTTCGTTCTTGGTCCCAATCCCTCATAAATTTCCTTGGCTGGTTTCATTGACTTGGCGTATTGAAATATTTCTTTTCCTCTATTAAAAAAAGTGTATAAAACCAAGTCACGTGAGCAATAATATGTAAAAGTGAACCAAATCTAGTGTTATAATGAAATAAAATCTGAAGTTAATATGGCACATTGAATGATGTGCATAATTTTTATTATATTCCATGGAAATTAGACTAAAATAGGGAGCAATTAATGAAAATGACTGTAATTATTGTCATGTCAACAAAGCCAAACCAAGTGATTCCAGAGTCAGCTGTAGGGAAGACAATTTACAGCAGGAAGCTATTCTGCAGTTCCTATGAAGAACCCTGGATTGAAAAACCAGGAGGCTAAGTCCTTCCCTTGCATCCACTTCTCTAGCAACGATAGTCCAGGTGGTTCAAGAGGTCCCAGCTGACAAGTGTGTGAGCCCCTTGGAGCTCCTCACCCCTGTGTTGCAGGACGGAGGACTGCTTCTAGGGCCCCAGAGTGGGCTCTTGTCTAACATTCAGAAATGAATTGTCCAAGGAGACACACGTGCTGACAAAGTAAGAGACTATTGGGAAGGGGCACCCGGGCAGAGAGCAGCAGGGTAAGTGAACCCAGGAGAACTGCTCTGCCGCATGGCTTGCAGTCTCAGGTTCGTGGTAATTCTGTTAGTTTCTGGGTTTTCTCTGGCCAATTGCTCTGACTCAGGGTCCTTCCTGGTGGTGCGTGCATCCCTCAGCCAAGATGGATTCCAACAAGAAGGTTTCTGGGAGGTTGGTAGGGCATGTGGACTGGCATCTCCTCTCTCCTTTTGACCTTTCCTGAATTTTTCCGGTTGGTGGTAGCTTGTTAGTTCCATGTTGCTTACCAGGACTTCCTGTTGTAAGATAACTCATGCAAGTGGCTACTATCTTGACCGGCCAGGGCAGGCGGTTTCAGTCAGTGTTTCCCCTAACACCTGCACTGCCCCTCCCCCACTGCATCTCCAAGGAGAAGAATGCTGAGATTGACGGGTTGTGTTGGAAGGGCTGCGTCTGTTTGGGAGGCTCTCCTTTCCTCAACATTGGATTGATGAGATACAGCGCATGGAGAATTTGAAGCTGCTGTTAGGAAGAGGCTGCCAGCCTGCTTCCCATGGTGCACTGTCCTTTGGTCTATGTCTACCATTAACTACCACAAGGCATCATCAATGTGGTCCAGTCTAGCTCACCTGGGGTCTGTACTGAGAGTGGAGGTGAAATCCTCATGGAAATAAAAAGTGTGAAATCGTCTGACTTTGCTCTCTGTGCAGATAGCTGTCTTCCTCAGTGGCTGGGGAAGGTTGAGGAAGAATTGGATTCTGGTTGTTGAGATTGCTGGGTCCCAACCAAACACCATCCTCTCAGTCTCTTTTCCATTGATGTAAGACCAACAAGGAACGCTCAGAACAGTTACCATAAGCCAGAATCTTAGAGTCCTGGGACTGGTTTGGCTTAAAGTAGCCATTATTTACAGGGGTAAAAATTCAATGATTCACAGTAGGAATACTTCATTTCAAATTATTCTTTAAGAGACTTATGCTTTCATAATTTCGGTTGTATGGCATTTTTCACAATAAAAATAAAAGATTTTTAATATAAAAAAAATTCAATGATTCAGAAATATTCCATTTTCCTCCTTCCACACATGGCTAATCCAATACGCTAGTCTGGACTTTGACCTATTAGAGGTGCATTTGTGCTAATGAACAAATGCATCTCGAATATTTTAGATGTATTACTTCCTTGAAAATGTTTTTGTCATATAAGTAGCTATGATTCTGGCATGGGAGCAATGAGAATTACAGAAAGGACCAAGAAAGTCTTTCCTGGGATTCATTCAATATACATTATTGAGTAAATGCAAGGTGGCAGGCATAGTGTAAGGCACTAGAGAAAAAATTACAAAATAATGTCTGTACTCTTCAGGAGCTTAATGGGTCAGGTACTCATCACTAACTAGTGTGATGACTTAGGGGAGCATTTAAAAAAAGACTATTCCTATCTTGGAATAGTTTAATAACCTTGGAACATTTTATACAGATAATGTTGGGTTAAAATAAAGATTAAGAGGAGTCTAGGAAGAAAAGGATGGGGGTGGGAGTGGGAAGACAATTATAGGAAAGAGGAGGGTGTGATCTCGGGGCTGGAGATGAATGCGTACATATACATCTGAGGGCTGTTTTTAAATACTATCTGTCTGAAGCCTCCCTCCACCCGCATCCTCCACTTTCCACCCTCCAACTCACCCTTCTTCCTGAGTCACCCAGATGGCCATTTCTCACTAGGAAAGGAGAAAAAGGAAAGGGTGCAATTTGTCTAAAATCCCTAAAAGCTGCCAGGATACATTCGTGCATTTCATCTGCACACCCCACCATGCGAAGGGTGGGAGTTCTGTGTAAAGACAGGGAAACCGAGGTGCAGAGAGGTTGTGTGACTTCTCCACATTACACAGTTTGGAAAAGGCAGTGCCAAAATGCAAGCTCACATTTTAAAATTATAACTAAGACATATGTGTGCTTTTTAAAGAGTAAAAAAATAATAGAGAAGTATGAAATGTAAAAAATAAATGTCTTCCCTTCTCCACATTCCAAACTGTTTGGGGTATATCCCTATAGACATTTTTCCCTGTACATGCAAATGTGTATTTACACACATGACATATAACTGTGTATGTGAACATCTATAATTTTTACATAAATGGATGTTCTAACTATATCGTTCTGTAACTCACTTCCATCACCTAACATCATCATGTATATCCTTCCTTATCAGAATCTATACATTTATTTCATTTTTACCTCTAATATGTATATTCAATTTGATGACTATATTACATCTTATTTAGACATTTCCTTATTGATAAGGCTGGCCCTGTTTTGTTTCATTTTGAAATTCAATATTAGTGTTTTCTAATTAAAGTATTTTCTACATGTGAGTTTTCAAATTTAAACCATGAAAAATTCTGAGATGGAAATTGAAGGCTCTCTTCTCTCACCCTCCATTCCAGTTCCCACTCCCTAGAATTTTGTTGTTGTCATTTTTGTTACTTTTGTTTTTGTTCTTCGGGGTATGTCACCTTACAACTGAATTAAATACAGATACTTGCAGTTCTTGATTTCTCTGTGTTAGAACAAACTGTTGTCCTGCCTCAGTGATAGCTGGGAAGTTTAACATACTTTTGCTATCTCAGCCTCCCTTTTTTAATTGTTAGCTATATTACAATTTTTAAGTTATTTAGGTTAATTACAGTTATACTTTTCTCTAATTAGGTCTTCTGTGTTTGTTAGAGGTTTCAAAAAATGTAAAGCCCCATCTCAATGCAAATATATTCTGATTATGTAAATATTACACACTGAAGTGCCAAGTAGTATGCTAGGACCCATAGAGAAGTAGGTACTATCCTCTGACCTAACCATGCTGACAGCTCTAAGGAGAAGCACTGAGGTCCAATGGATTTTTTTTAGTTCTTTTCCATTTCCTTCTAGGCTTTACTGGGCTTCCGCTTTTCTTTGTAGATCATATCCAAGCTAATGGATCCAAGCCAAAGGGCTCCATATTCTCCAAAGCCTATAAGAGGCATGAGGGGCTGGGGGCTGAGGGAAAGAACTTCCATTATGTCCCCACTGAGGGGACATGGAAGTCCTCAGAGGGCCCCTGAACTGCCAGTGACCACAGGTTGTATCCAAGAGGCTGCCAAAGGCAGAGATGGGCTAAACCATCAACTTCACCTCTGAAGTTGAGAACATAACATCCGTAAGTGCCAAAAAGGACCAGACTCTATGCCAGGGTTCTGGTTCTAGACGCAAAACAGGAATTTTCGCTGGAACCTGCATGTGTTGATCTGAGGCCTCCTTATTCCCAAGCCCCGAGGTTACCTGTTCCCCAGTCCCAAACACCCAGATACCATTTTGGTGAGGAACAGCAGAAGGGAGAAGAAATACAATCTAAAAAGACTGTTTGAACCAGAAGAGACTAATATACTGAGATTTGTCTAGTTTAGTTATTTCTACCCCCATATCCAATGGGAAAGAGACCTAGAAGGAACATTAGTTCAGGAGACAGACACAGACCAACCAGCTTGTTCACTAAACCCATTTCCCTTCCTCATGGACTACATTTCCCAGCCTTCTATGCAGTGAGGTGCAACCATGCAAATGAGTTTTGGAACCCCAAAATGTGGATATAAGTGATATATCCCATTTCCAGGTCTGGTACGTAAAGATCTCCTCTGCGTTATTCTTCAGGCTCTTTTCCTTTTCACAGTGATCTTGGAAACCCCATATTGAAAATGGTGGAGCTTCATATGGAAGATCTCTGGGTCATCAGAGAGTTAAGGCAACTGCCTGCCAACCAGAAACACCTTTTCTGGGCTTTGAGGTTGTGTTTCAGTTACTATCACTGTGTAACAAACCACTTCAAGACTTAGTGGATTAAGTCTTTATTATAATCTCTATCATTGTAATCGACACTTTATTATAATCTCTGTCAGTTTTGTGGATTGACTGGGCTCAGTTGGGTGGTTCTCAATTGGGGGTCTCATTTGGCTGAAGTCTGATGGAAGCATCTTTCTTTTCATTCATAATTCATTCACTGCCTAGATCCTTAACTAGCTCCTAGGAAATATGTTAAGAATTCAACTTCCCAGGCCCTGTTTCTGGGGAGTCTGGAGATTTGCATTTTTTTTAAAGAAGATGTTGGGGTAGGATTTTATTAATTAATTTATTTATTTTTGCTGTGTTGGGTCTTCGTTTCTGTGCGAGGGCTTTCTCTAGTTGTGGCAAGTGGGGGCCACTCTTCATCGTGGTGCACAGGCCTCTCACTATCGTGGTCTCTCCTGTTGCAGAGCACAGGCTCCAGACGCGCAGGCTCAGTAGTTGTGGCTCACGGGCCTAGATGCTCTGCGGCATGTGGGATCCTCCCAGACCAGGGCTCAAACCCGTGTCCCCTGCATTAGCAGGCAGATTCTCAACCACTGCGCCACCAGGGAGGCCCTGGAGATTTGCATTTTAACCAGCACTGTTTGGAGGGATTTATTCCTCTTGTTGGTTCTCTCCATTTCCCAAGTCCTTAATTACCTAGACGATAGAGGTCAGCCTCTTCGTAGACCTAGTAGGCCTTGCTTTACCCAACTCTATATTTCACAACACACTTAGGAAACCTTCCATTTTGTCAATCACTAGGAATTGGAGAAGTCCTGGAGTCCTTTCAGTCCCACCCTCCAGAGAGGAGAAAAGCGGAATTGCTTTACTCAGAGGAACATTGATCCTATTTCAGAAGACCACCAGGGAGGAGAAGTGTCACAAACTAGACTGCTCAAACACAGAATTAGCTTCTGTTGTGATTAGGTTAACCTCATCCAGAATGTTAATCACAAAACAAGTCTCCCCCCACCCTCCTTGTCTTTTTTTTTTTTTTTTTGAATGCTTTGATCTTAGTCATTCTTTCTCTGAGCTCTCCACAGGCACTCAGCTCCCTTACTTAAAATTCTCAGCTCCTGCTTTCTGCAACTCCTCCAGACTTTCCTTAATAGTCATGCTCCTTGCCTGGGATGTGGGTTTCCCACCCTGGCCCTGCTACATTTTTACCCTCTTTGAGAAAACACTGCTAATATTGACCTGGCTCAAACAGCAAGCCGTGTGGGGAGGATCAGAAAATGAGGAATGAGAAGAACTCTGTTCAAGGTCTGGCTTTGCCACCTCCTGGCTGTATTAACTGTCAACAGAAAAAAAAAAAAAGCACAACGTGAGAGTTGTGAGTTAAATTTTATTTGGGGCCAAATGAGGACTACAGCCCGGGAGGCAGTATTTCAGATAGCTCTGAGAAACTACTCCAAACAGGTAGGGGGGAAGGTCAGTCTATATGTGATTTTGGTGAAAGGGGAGTACATGCAATCAAGCACAAATTTTTTGCAGAAGGTTTCTGCTAGTCTTGTGAAGGTTACTGCTCGTCACGAGGCACAGACGTTATGAAGGATTTTAGTAGTGCTTTTCTAGATATGAGGAGATACAAGAACTGGGCTCATAAAATTGGCTCCTGAAAATATCTAACTATCTGAAGACCTGTTCTGCCAGTTTT
>NW_020174424.1:1172118-1180031 GCF_003031525.2 Neophocaena asiaeorientalis asiaeorientalis | reverse complement strand
ATCTCTCAAGTACACATTTTTGCAGAAGGTTGCTGCCAGTCACGAGGAGCAGACATCACCGTGAAGGATTTTAGTGCTTTTCTAGATATGAGGAGATGCAAGTATTGGGTTCATAAAATCTTCTCCTGAAAATATCTAACTATCTGAAGGCCTGTTCTGCCAGTTTTTCCCGGAACGCAGAGTGCCTCATTCCTGATCTCCACCCTGAACTCCTTTCAGGGGGTGTTGAAGGTCAGCAGCTATAGCAGGCTTGTAGTTTTATCCTTGTAGAGGCAGATGGCAAGTGTCAAACTTAAGTTGGCATACCAGACAAATGAAGTCCAGTAACTGGTCTTCATTTTCCTCATCTGTAAAATGGGTTTAGTATTAATCCAGCTGTAGAGGGCTTTTGCTCCAGGCACACTGGTTTTCTTTCAGTTCCTGGAAGGCATCATGCCCCCCTCCTACCACAGGAGAATTTATTCCCTCCAAATGGAACAGAGTGTCCCTCCCCACGCCTTACCCTGGTAAATGCCTACCCTTTCTTCAGGTATCAGTTCAGTGGTCATGTCCTCAGGGACTAGGCCAATGTCCCTTTCCTACCACTATTACCTCACCTTCAGGGCACGGTTCACAGTTCTAAATTTATATTGATTTATGAGATTCTTTAACTAACATCAATCTCCTGTAATAGACTATATGTTCCCTGAGAACAGACACATCTGTTTTCTCTCCGCCTTTTATCTCCAGCAGCCAACACTCGATAAATCAGTGAATGAATATGAGTGAATGAATTATAGTTGTGAAAATAAAGGGGACCATGCATGTCAATCCCTTACCACTGTTTTGTTATTAATAATATTATCTTCTCCAAAACAGATTTTATAATAATAATACCAATGATCAGGTTCACAAGGGAAGGTATATACAAGTTGTTCGTAAATTGTAAAGTAGACAAATATTAGATTTTTGTGAGCATTGATATCCCTTAGTTCTTTTTCTTGCAAACACCTCAGCAATCCCCTGCACAGCCATCTAACGCATAAGTACACAGAGACAACTGAGCTTCTAGAACGTGATATTTATCTGGTTTGACTAGTAAGTAATTGTCTTCATAGACAAATCACAAGTCAAACAGCAATGGCACCATGAATGGAAGAAGTGATGCATTTTAAGGAAATGGCTCTCTTAAATCTCGGACACAGAGGTGCCTGTGATTATGGAGCAAACTTTGTCATAGAGAGAGTGAGCAAGGGTCGAGGGGGCTGAGGCTGTGCAGGATGGGGAACTGAGCTGTCTACTGCCCTGCTTGCAGAGGGGCACTGGGGCAGCCAGTGCCCAAAAGCGTACGGCAAGCTCACGAGAAAGGCTTAGGCAATCATCCATCCTGGTGCACGACCTGTTGGATGCAGCATGGACATAAATGGAGTCAAGCACAGCTATGTGTAGTAGCTCCTAATGGTCCAGTCAACCACAGCAGGACTCTTCTCAGTGGCTGAAGCCACAGGGACTTCAGGGGAAAGGGGTCACGGCAGATTCGAGATGGCCTCAAACTCTTTGACAATCCTGCCACTGAGAAGCAGAGTGTAGTCCCTTCCCCTTGAATCTGGGCAGACTCTATGACTGCTTTGGCTGATCGAATTTGCCAGAAGTGATGCTGTGCCAGTTTCTGAGGCCAGGCCTTGTGAGACTAGCTGCTTCCAAATCCTATCTCTTGGAACAGTCTCTCTGAGGAAGCCAGATGCCATGTAGGAAATCCACCTACTCTGAAACCTTCATGCATGAGAAGGCCAAGCCACCGTGCTGTCCCTGGGCCCTGAAGGATGTGCCTGGGCGGGGTGGCAAGGTGAGAGATCGAGGAGAGAGAGAAAGAGAAGGCCTAGGGAGCACTGAGGCACCACACGAGGAAATCACGATTGTTTGAAACCACTGCATTTTGAGGAAGTTGATTCTGCAGCAATAGTTGAAAAGGAACCTACTGGCAAGAGACAGAGACTCCAAAGCAGGTGAGGTTCAGGGAAGAGCTGTGATCCTAAAGGGAGATTGGGCTATTAGGTAACTCATCGCGCTGAGTCCTAAGAAGGAGAAGGCTAGGGAGATGACTCAAGGTTACCTGACACTCAGCATGTCCCTAGACACTGGACACACTTCACACTAGCCCACCAGAAGTGGGCCAAGGCCACTTGCCACACCTAGGCCATGCAGGTGACTAGACGAGAAACTGTCAGAGACTGAGCAGAAGGTAGGACCCATCAGGATGCCAGGAGGAAAGAGAGAGACAGAAAGAGAGACAGGGAAAGCGTAGGGGGCTGTGTAAAGATAAGATGAAACAATGCAAGAGTTGTGAATTCCAGTAAGTTTATGAGTTGTAGTAAGACTTTACAAGACTTGACTTGTCTTTATAAGACTTGGAGTGTTCGTATATTACTACTACTGCTACTACTTATTCTTTTCTTTTAAATTTCAAGTTTAATGAAGGCAACAACTGTTCCGCTATATTTTTTTCCCCTCAGAATGTAGAATACATATGTTACAGGGGTTAATGTGATTTTGTTACCAAAATCCAACTTTCTTGCAGCTTCTTTGAGCAACCCCCTGCTTTTGGAAATCATAGGAGAGAGACATGAAACAGAGAATTGCAGATGACTGAGATCCCGAGGGTGGCGGAATTCTCAGGACTAAGTTATTTATACGAAGAGTAGGCAGTAAGAAAGCCTAGTTTAGCTCCCAGTATTAAACAGAATTAAGAGAAAAACAAAAGAAGTTTTTGTGTAGGCTGCATTGTTTTGTTTACTAAATTACTGCAGTCATTCTCATAAAAAATTTTAATTACAGCGAGAGACAGTTCAATAACATTTTCAAATAATACAAAATTGTCCAATCCAAGAGTCCAGATTAGTATATGCCAATTCAGTGGGGAGTTTGTTATTCTGTTTTGTACTGTTTTTCCTTGTTTTGTGACCAACCAAGCTGAAAATACAGAAAGGACCTTGCCAGATTTAAATGACTACAATGCCTTAGAACTGAAAGCATGCATTTCCTATCATTTAGGGAATTACTTCCTCCTTGTCTGACATAAAGGCTCTGTAGTCAGAGGTAATTCTCTTGGATTCTCATCTGAATGTACCTTTTCCGCCAAGCACTCCTGCCTAGTGGTTTCAAGTGAACAAATCTTACTGTGTTCACTAGACTAGAATATTCACAAGGTCAGGTTCTATATATTAACTTTTTTAATTAGTTAAATCTTTATTGAAATATAGTTGATTTACAATGTTGTATTAGTTTCAAGTATACAGCAAAGCGATTCAGTGACATATATTATATATATATATATATATATACACACACACACATATATACAAACTTTTTATTTAATTTAATTTTAAATTTATTTATTTTTGGCTGCGTTGGGTCTTTGTTGCTGCGTGCAGGTTTTCTCTAGTTTCAGTGAGCAGGGTCTATTCTTCGTTGCGGTGGGTGGGCTTCTCATTGCAGTGGCTTCTCTTGTCATGGAGCACGGGCTCTAGGTGCACGGGCTTCAGTAGTTGTGGTTCGCAGGCTCTAGAGTGCAGGCTCAGTAGTTGTGGCGCACGGGCTTAGTTGCTCCGCGGCATGTGGATCTTCCCGGATCGGGGCTCAAACCCGTGGCCCCTGCATTGGCAGGCGGATTCTTAACCACTGCGCCACCAGGGAAGCCTCTGTTTGAACTTTCAAAATGTTCATCACATACTTTAGGAGAATTAATGACACACTATAAAAACTTTACGGATATGGTTGAATTAACTTAATTTCAAGGAACTCTTATAAACCACTGGTGATTACGTAACTACCCTTTTATGATACTAGAATACCTTATCATAGTGGCTGTGTGCTTTAAAAGAATAATTGTTCTCTCAGTTATTTTAAGCCCTAAATTTGTCTATTACAGGGATTAATATTTTTGCATTGAACAATATTAATAATCTGTCTTTGTAGTTGAAAGTACTAAGATCACTTGGGTTTATAAAACCCTGTTAAAAATCTATGCTCACCTCTTCTACCCAATCAGATAAATAGGCAACAAGACGGTACTTTCAAATACAAGTAAGGTCCACACCAGATCGGCTAGCTCTCCTTGGTATTAATTATATGAATTTTTTAAATTTCATATTTTATAAATACAACAAAAAGGTTGAAAAACAGAAAATAGACTTTGGAATTAACTATTTACAGTTTGCTAACAACTAACAAATATGTATTAGAAATTAAGTTTCTCGGGCTTCCCTGGTGGTGCAGTGGTTAAGAATCTGCCAGCCAATGCAGGGGACACCGGTTCGACCCCTGGTCCGGGAAGATCCCACATGCCGGGGTGCAACTAAGCCTATGTGCCACAACTATTGAGCCTGTTCTCTAGAGCCCATGAGCCACAACTACTGAGCCCACGTGCCACAACTACTGAAGCCCGTGTGCCTGGAGCCCATGCTCCACAGCAAGAGAAGCCACCGCAATAAGAAGCCTGCGGGCACCGCAGCTTGCTGAAACTAGAGAAAGCCCGCACGCAGCAACGAAGACCCAGTGCAGCCAAAAATAAATAAATAAAATAAATAATTTTTTTTAAAAATTAAGTTTCTCTCCTCATCTTCCAAGATTATATCCTTAAAGATTCCCAAAGTAGAAAATGTCACTGAAAAGAATTTAAGAAAGAATTAGATTAGGGGCCAAGATTAGGGGTACATCTATAAAATCTCTAAAAACTTTTTAATGTTCACTAAAATAAAGCAATAGATTCTACAGCTAAGTAAAGGAGAAATCAGTGACATTTATGCATCTTAAACAGTAGTGTCATTGTTTGAATCATCTCTCGCTACGTAACGAGCCACCCCAACACTTAGTGGCATAAACCACTTTACTAAGTTCCTGAATTCTGCAGATCAAGAATACAGAGAGGGTCCAGCAGGGATGACTTGTCTCTCATCACAAATTCTGGGCCTTCAGCTGGGAAGACTAGTAAGTGGGAGCTAGAATCACCTGGAAGCTTCTTCAGTCTCATGGGCCATGATGAATTGAAGGCTGGGCTCAGTTGAGGCCATCACCAGAGACCCTACACAGGGCCTCTTGTCATGGCTTGGGCTTCCTCATAACATGGCAGCCTCAGGGTGATCAGCATTCTTACGTGGCCCCTCAGGGCTCCAAGAGCATGTGAATGAGGAGAAAGCTATATGGCTTTTATGACATAGTCTCAGGTGTCACATAGTGAAAGTCTGCGTTAATTTTTGGTCAAAATAGTCACAAGCGGGCTTCCCTGGTGGCGCAGTGTTGAGAGTCCGCCTGCCGATGCAGGGGACACGGGTTCGTGCCCCGGTCCGGGAAGATCCCACCTGCCGCGGAGTGGCTAGGCCCGTGAGCCGTGGCCGCTGAGCCTGCGCGTCCGGAGCCTGTGCTCCGCAACGGGAGAGGCCACAGCAGCGAGAGGCCCGCGTACCGCAAAAAAAAAAAAAAATAGTCACAAGCTCACCCAGGATTCAAGGGTTAGGAACATAACTCACCTCTTGATGGGAAGGATGTCAAAGGGTATGTGACTGTTTAAAAAGCACCGCAATCACACATTTTACCTCTCCTAACTTACTAGAAATAGTTCTAGATCTCATCTGCCACCTGTATTAGGCAGGGTTCTCCAGAGAAACAGACCAATAGCATGTGTGTATATATGTATACAGTGGACCCAAGAGTCACACGGATTTGAACTGTTTGGGTCCATTCATAAGAGAATTTTTTTTACTAAGTACATACCACAGTACTACACTATCTTCAGAGGGCTGACTGTAAGGTTCTATGAGGATTTTTTACTGCGCAGACTGTGGCCCTAACCCTTGTGTTGGGAACTGTTTCAGAAGGAATTGGCTCACACAGTTATGGAGGTGAACAGTTCCAGAATCTGCAGGAGATAGGCCAGCTGCCTGGAGACCCAGAAGAGCCAACACTGCAGTTCTAGGCCGAAGGATGGAAGACTGCTTTGGAACCAGTCCAATACCTACAGCTGATATTGTAGATGAAGTCCAAGGGCAATCTGCAGGGGAATTCTCTCTTGCTCTAGGGAGGCCTCTTTTTGTTCTATTCAGGCCTGTGCTCTATTGGATGGGGCCCACCTACCCCATGGACTGCAATCTGCTTTACTCAAAGACCACTGATCTAAATGTTAATCTCATCTAAAACACCCTCACAGAAACACCCAGAATAATGTTTGACCAAATATCGGGACACCCTGTGGCCCAGCCAAGTTGACACATAAAATTAACCATCACCCCATGCCATACCACGTTCTCGGTTTTAAAAAGTACTTTAAAATTCCTTTTGTTTTACTGCCAGATAACACACATGCTAAGGTTCGTTCTTCTTTTTTGTTGTCTGCCTTTCTGGTTTCATCAGAGCTCAGAATCGTTTTCCTAAATTACTATTTGGAGTGACTGGAGAGTCACATATATTTGATCCTATAATTCTCAGTTCCTAAAGGGACTCAAAGAAGTACATCTGCATTATACTTGAATTTATAATGCACAAGTTCAGGCCGGGGAGGCATAACCCCTGTGGTCTCCAGGTTTAAACCATCAGAGAGCAGCTGAAATGGTATCTCCATTTTGGTCCTAATGCAGATCCTAGTTCACATTTGTTATCCTGCTTCCGTGTCTCTAACTTCCATTATCCTCATCTATATTCCATTCTGTTTCCTGCCTCACATTAATACTCATTGTAGAGAGCTCTCAGCCCGTCAATAATTGTACAAAGTTCAAGCCATAAAATTCAGGCATTCTCTGCAGCTACAAAAAGTGCATCATCTGTGTTTGTGTTGCTCTTTTTCTGCTTCTAGTAGTTATTACAGAAAACATGCAAAGCAAGAATCACAGGAGGGGTGACTCTCCCATGTGGCTTCCTTCAGATGAGGTGTAGAGCCCTGGATGAAGGCTTCTTTTCACATTTCTTACAGTCAGAAAAGTTATGGACTTCTGTGGCCTTTCAGGAAAAAGAGTGCCTGGAAACTCTCCCATTAAGCAAACCCCTCACTCACATAAGACTTTACTGCAAAGGAGCTATTTTTCCTAGAGCTGAGATGGAGGATGTGTTCTTCCGACACCTGTTTTGGAGCACGCTGGGCTGGATGTTCCAGATTCCTGGGCCCTACCCAGACCACTTGAATCACATTCTCTAGTTGGAGGACTGCCTCAGGCATTTGAGTTTTGTTTGTGTGTGCGTGCATGTGTGTTAAAATATATGGTGTGTATATGTATATATGTACACACGTGTATATGTGTGCATATATATACATACACAACATAAATTTATCATTTTAACAAATTTTAAGTGGATAGTTCAGTGGCATTAAATACATTCATACTGATATGCAACCATCACCATGACTCATCTCCAGAAATTTCTCATCATCTCAAACAAAAACTCCATGCCCATTAAAAAGTAACTTTCTTGGGCTTCCCTGGTGGCGCAGTGGTTGAGAGTCCTCCTGCCGATGCAGAGGACACGGGTTTGTGCCCCGGTCTGGGAAGATCCCACATGCCGCAGAGCGGCTAGGCCCGTGAGCCATGGCCACTGAGCCTGCGCGTCCGGAGCCTGTGCTCCGCAATGGGAGAGGCCACGGCAGTGAGAGGCCCGCGTACCGCAAGAAAAAAAAAAAAAAGTAACTTTCTTTCTCTTTATTCCTCAGCCCTAATCTTTATTCTACTTTCTGTCTCTATGAATTTGACTATTTTGGGTACCTCACATAAGTGAAATCATATAATACTTGTTTTTTTGTGTCTGTCTTACTTCACTTAGCATAATGTTTTCAAGTTTCATCCATGTTGCCGCGGTGTTAAAATTTTCTTCCTTTTTAAGGCTGAATAATATTCCATTATATATATATATACACACACACACACACACACACACACATATATATATATATA
>NW_020174424.1:1131713-1172078 GCF_003031525.2 Neophocaena asiaeorientalis asiaeorientalis | reverse complement strand
TTTTTTTTTTTTAGATTCCACATATAAGTGATATCACATGATATTTCTTCTTCTCTGTCTGACCTACTTCACTCATAAAGACAATCTCTAGGTCCAACCATGTTGCTGCAAATAGCATTATTTTGCTCTCTTTTATGGCTGAGTAATATTCCATTTTATATATATATATATATATATATATATATATATATATATATATATACATACCACATTTTGATTATCCATCGATAGACATTTAGGTTATTTCCTCCTTTTAGCTGTAGTGGATAATGCTGCTGTGAATATGGGTGTACAAATACCTGTTAGAGTCCCTTTCAATTCTTTTGCATATATATTGAGAATGCATTTGCATTTTTAATGCACTTCCCTAGTGAGCCTCTTGCCCTAAATTTTGATAGCCACTAGCTTAGAGGATTTCCTAGTTAATTGTTTTGTCAAGTCTTGTGCAAAGGTATCTTGAAATTTAGTTTAAAGGGGAATGAATGAGTGGGTTTTTGCACCGTCTCTTTTCTTTTGCTGTTCCCTCTTCCACATCCATGTTAAGGTCCTAAAACCTTGGGCCTCACCTCCTATGAGAATCTCCTGGGATGAATCTTTTCCTTTTCCAAGTTATTCTCAGCACAGTGGTCAAAGGACGCTTCCTAAAACACCTCTCTCATTTTTCAAATCCATCCCAATTTCATCCAAAACCTTACAACGATTCACAGTTGGGCTCCATTCATCTTTTCAGCCTCCTCTTCCCCTAGAAAAGCTGTCCTCTTGCTTAGGGTTTCTCTGAGTAAGCTCCCTGGACCACCAGCATCATCATTACCTGGGAACTTGTTAGAGATGCAAATTCTCAGTTGGCTTCAGATCTATTCAATGAGGAAGGACGCAGGGTGTGGAACCCAGCAGCTTGTGTTCTAACAAGCCCTCAAGGTGATTTTGAGTGTGAGAACCGCTGCTATTACCAAGCAACTTGAGATAGTCTTCCTAAAACACTTCTCCTCTGCCAGCTGTTTATCTTCACACTCTCCCACTTGGCAGAGATTACCCCCTCTTTCTGCCCATTCAAATCCTGTGTGGCCTCCAAGCCCCAAGTCATTTGCTACCTTCTTCACAGAGCCTCGGTTGAATACGCAGTGGGAAATCCCTCCTGTAGCTCTGCACTCGAATGGGCCCTTTTCTGCGAGCCATTGGCAGTTCATCCTGTACTGGCTTGTATCCTCTCTTTCTCGCACATGGCAAGTAATGACTACATTTTCTTGATTCGAGCAGATTCGCTTTACCTCTGCTGGATTTAAAAAAAAATTTTATTGAAGTATAGCTGATTTACAATGTTGTGTCTAATTTCTGCTGTATAGCAAAGTGACTCAGTTATACATACATATATATAATTTTTCATATTCTCTTCCATTATGGTTTATCGCAGGATACTGAGTATAGTTCCCTGTGCTATACAGTAGAGCCTTGTTCATCCACCCTCTACTGGATTTTAAAGCAAGCTAAGAAATTCCTCAGACTATAGCCCTGGTCCCTTCAGACCGGCTAGAGTGCCAGGTTGTTAGTCCTAAATCATTGATGAGAGCCAGACCTTTCAGACAGAAATCCCACCATGACTTAACAGCCCTGAGCCAAAGGTGGGTGCTGTGAACTGGTGTGAACGTCAGTCAGGTGGCACGCTGATAAACATTTCTTTCAGGAAACGAGAGAGACTCAGCTGTAGCCACAGATGGGTAGTGGGCTTGGGGAATCAGCCGCCTGCAACCATCAGAGCGAAAGGGCTGCAGTAAAGCACAGGTGCAAGGCTTTTGTCCCCTAGCTCGCTCCCTGTGGACTTATGGAAATGTCTGAGAGCCCTTCCCTTTTCTTTCAAGCTTTATGGCCCACAGAATCTAAAGGATGCATTTGCTTCCTCGCAATTACTCTAAAAGGAATAAATAGTGAATTTTGTGTAGAAGATCTAGGAGAGTGTGCCAGGTTCAATTAAATCTTCTACAAAGCCTGTGAGAAGCAACGGTGGGAAGGCGAGATTTAATTTTCCCCCCAGAGGCTGAAGAGTCTCTGTAGTCTGTGGGGAATGCTGTAATGTGTTTGGAATGGGAACGTCTATCTTTTTGTTTAAGTACTGCCTAATTCACTAGAAAATGGGGAGGGAAACGCTTTTCTACACATAACTTGATAAGAGGATTCATTGGAAATACTGTTGTAGAATTAATAAAATGTTGAATGATTTTTCCATCATTTTTATTCCTAATAGTTGGTTAATGAGGATGAAAAGCAATTATTTTTATAATACATTTTCACGTAATTGACAGCTAGGTGTACTCAGTAGAGAATAATGAATGTATTCATTTGCAATGAATTCTTTAAAAGGAAAGAACAGAATTGGGAAGATTCTGAAAAATTTTACCCTTTGGGCTACAAACACAGACTTCCTGTCATCCATCATTACCTATAATTTACAATATCTTAAACACTAAAGATGGTGTTATCATTTCTTTAAAAAGGCATGATTCTTTGAGAGTTCTGCATTTGGAGCTAGTCTGTAGTGTTGCTTCAAATCTGCAGGCTGCATACAATGACAGGAAAAACATGTTTGTTATTTTAAGTTGGCCATTTTTAGCTATACAGGCTAAATAGAAAAAGCCATCGTCTTTAAAATTATGCTATTGAATACAATTTCTTGATATATGAAAGGAAACTGTTTTCACTAAATGAAATTCAAAAACTACTCGGTGCATACAGGGGTTGGGGGGCAGGGAGTTGCTTAGTCGAAGAACTTTTTTTAGATCCTCTGCTCAAGAAGGAAAGCACCACCTGATATTTACGTATTGTGATCACAACAGCCAATAACCATTTAGAACCTTCAAGGAAATGACTCCAGTTTACGTCTCTAAAGACGCAATAATTTCTAGGTCCTAGGAAGAGGTCTCAAATACACATGAGAGTATTTGGAGCGCTCACTAGTTTCTATTTATCTTTTCAACAGAACTATTTTCACTATTACATACATAGCTTCAGGTCTCTACTTTAACCCCCTCCTGTATTCCCTTGGAGTCCTTACTGCTGTTGATGGAGAGTGTTCTTCTTGGGGCGCTGTCTGATTCGAGGTCAGATTTGAAGTTATACAAAGGAATTTCCATGGGCATTCATTGTAGTGACGGCAGAACAGTACGGGCACGTAGCTTCTATTCCTCTAGAGAGGGAAATACTTTGATGTCTGAGAAAGGTTGGGATTGCTAGGTGGTCCTGTGGAGATATCAGAACTTGTGGAGTGGGGGATCTCAATTTTTATTCTCTTTTTCTGCACAGTTTTGCTAAAGAGAACTTAAGTTTGTTAGTTTTGTGAATTAATTTCAATAACCTTACTTCAGCTGCTTTCTTCTTCATATTTAAGAAATGCATTTGAATTTCTCTTTCTCCCCCAGACTTGTTTCCATACATGACTCTTGTCTGCTCTTCTCCTGAGACATGGCCAGCTCTAATGACAAACAGTCTTTAATAACTCCTCGGTCAACCATCAGATAGGAGATCTCTGAAAGAATCTCACTGGGCCAGGTGTCAATTCGACAGGAAATTACTATGCTGCATTCAGCAGCCTGAGAATCAAAAATTCAACTGGTGAAGTAAAACTTGACAGAGACATTGTGAAATCTTGTTTGACTAGTGACTGAATTCACGGTTGATTTGGTTCTATCAAGCCTTGTATCCGTCATGCCATGCTTTATTTATGCAAAGGTACTTCCCATAACAATATGCTTATTTCTTTTCTTCATAAAAAGACACCTGGTCCCTTCTGTCTGTCTCCATCTTTCAAACACTATAACTACCATATAATGCAGACCCTGTGTGTTTTCCCTTGTATACTGCCATCTCCCCACACGATTCCACCTTCTCTATGCTCTTCAAATTAAGCTTCCAAAATTGAAGCTCTGTCATATCATTTTCCTTGGAAACCTGCAGCTTTTCTCTCTTGCCTGATGAACTTACACTGGCATCCAAGGCTCTGCAAACTAGAGCTTTAGCCAACTTTTTCAATCCTATTTCCCACTCTCTCCTCCCCCCTGCAAGCTTCCATAACCTTCAGCCAAAAGGTAACATACTGCAGCTTCTCACATCAACATCTTTGTTCATGTGGCCTACAAGAGGGTCGGCACACTCTGCCCTGTGGAATTGGGTCTGCAGCTTGTTGTCGTACAGCCCTTAAGCTAAGAATGGCTTTACATGTTTAATGCTAGAGGAGAAGGAGTGTAAAAGTATGCAATGGAGACAGGATGTGACCTGCAAACCTTAAAGTATTTATTTTCTGTCCTTCACTGAAAAAGTTTGCCAACCCCTAGCCTAGAGAACACCCTTCCTTCTACTGTTGCCATGAAAATCACATTTATTACTGCAGGCCTGTGCTAAATGCTAAATACAGCCACACACACCCCTTTCTGCCCAACTGCCCAAATGTCTCCTTTCTTCAAACCAGCTTAGGACCTTCTTGGACTCTCAGAGCTCTTACCTTTCTCTCTGTTATATAATAATTATATAAGTAAATTTTTATTAAGCTACAGCTCCTTGAGGATAGGGATGATTTCTTTCTTTCTTTTTAAATACATCTTTATTGGAGTATAATTGCTTTGCAATGGTGTGTTAGTTTCTGCTGTACAACAAAATGAATCAGCTATACATATACATATATCCCCACATCCCCTCCCTCTTGAGCCTCCCTCCCACCCTCCCTATCCCACCCCTCTAGGTGGTCACAAAGCACCAAGCTGATCTCCCTGTTCTATACAGCAGCTTCCCACTAGCTAGCTATTTTACATCTGGTAGTGTTATATATGTCAATGCTACTCTCTCACTTCATCCCAGCCTCCCCTTTGCCCCCATGTCCTCAAGTCTGTTCCCAATGTCTGCATCTTTATTCCTGCCCTACCACTAGGTTCATCAGCACCATTTTTCTAGATTCCATGTATATGTGTTAGCATACGGTATTTGTTTTTCTCTTTCTGACTTACTTCACTCTGTATGACAGACTCTAGGTCCATCCACCTCACTACAAATAAATCAATTTCATTCCTTTTTATGGCTGAGTAATATTCCATTGTATATATGTGCCACATCTTCTTTATCCATTCATTCATCTGTCAATGGACACTTAGCTTGCTTCCACGTCCTGGCTAGTGTAAACAGTGCTGCAATGAACATTGTGGTACATGACTCTTTTTGAATCATGGTTTTCTCAGGGTATATGCCCAGTAGTGGGATTGCTGGGTCATATGGTAATTCTATTTTTAGTTTTTTTAAGGAACCTCCATACTGTTCTCCATATTGGCTGTATCAATTTACATTCCCACCAACAGTGCAGTAGGTTTCCCTTTCCTCCACACCCTTGAGGGTAGGGATGATTTCTTTTTTTTTAATTAACAAATTCCTGGGGCTTCCCTGGTGGTGCAGTGGTTAAGAATCTGTCTGCTAATGCAAAGGACATGGGTTCGAGCCCTGGCTCAGGAAGATTCCACATGCTGCTGGGCAACTTAGCCCGTGAGCCACAACTACTGAGCCTGAGCTCTAAAGCCCGCGAGCCACAAATACTGAGCCCACATGCCACAACTACTGAAGCCTGCACACCTAGAGCCCGTGCTTCACAACAAGAGAAGCCATGACAATGAGAAGCCCACACACCACAATGAAGAGTAGCCCCCGCTCGCCGCAACTAGAGAAAGCCGGCGCGCAACAACGAAGACCCAACACAGCCAAAAATAAATAAATAAATAATAATTTAAAAAAACAAATTCCTTCCAGCATCCCAGAATCTGGTAAAATGAATTAGAGACCAAATAAACTTAGTAAATATTTGTAATTGAATTCAATTAGGGTCAAGTAAATATAAGCCATTTCCTAGGTTCCTAAAAATGGATGAGAAGTTTCCTCTTTACCTGAGCCTCAGGTTGTGCTGCTCCAATAAGCAGTGTTCCCTGGAGAGGGGTCCCAGAATACAGTGGAAGGGTGAGCTGGGAGCTGAGTGAACCCACAGGGGTTGCTGGAAATTCTCTTGGCCAAGGGAAGAACACATGTGAGTTAACTCCTAAAGATGTCACTTACTCTAAAATGCTCTCAGGTTTGTGGAGTTTACTATTTAATAGTGGGGTGACTAATTGATTGAGATCATTCTTTTTAAGAATTTTTTTTTTTTTTAGCCACACAGCACGGCATGTGGATCTTAGTTCCCTGACCAGGGAGCGAACCCACGCCCCCTGAATTGGAAGAGCAGAGTCTTAACAACTAGACCTCTGGGGGAGTCCCTATATGAATTTTTTTTTTTTTTTTGGTACGTGGGCCTCTCACCGTTGTGGCCTCTCCCACTGCGGAGCACAGGGTCCGCGGCCATGGTTCACGGGCCCAGCCGCTCCGCGGCACGCGGGATCCTCCCAGACCGGGGCACAAACCCACGTCTCCTGCATCGGCAGGCGGACTCTCAACCACTGCGCCACCAGGAAAGCCCCCTATATGAATTTTTATATTGTAATTTGGAAATTTACATTCTGAGTCTGTGAGGATCAAAAGTTTCCCAATCCCGGTGCTCTCTGAGGCACGCTCTGTAAAACTACTGCAAACATTTAGTAGAAGTTCTGGCATAATTCGATGATATACAGGGGTAAAATAAAGAAGTGGGCATGTGGGGTAACATGACTGATAAGTCGTTAAAGAGCCATGAGTGGGGTTGATCTGCCAAGCCAGGATAAAGCTGGTCATTCGTTGGATTTTGTGCATGTCAGTCATTTTCACTCGACAATGAGTTAGTATAGGAAGCATCCTTTAGACAGGAAGTAAACCTAGTGGGTGTTCCAAGGAGGGACATGGACTTTGAAATAGGAAAAGAAGAGCTGATGTGTTTCACACAGGTTTCATGCATGTCAACATGGTCATCAATGTGAAGATCCTGTCTCATATTTGTGACAAATCCAGCAAGGACACACACTCTGAACTGGGAAGAAGTCCAAAGATATATGTTAGGAAAACTCATGTCATAGAACCAGAAGGAGAGCTTGAATCATAGTTGAGGAAGGAAGCAAAATACTGAAGCCAGAAATGGAGTGCCTAATTTCAGGTCTAAGGAATGAGGTAAGGCCGTCATTAGCTAACCATGTCATAGGTAACCATGTCAGAAGTTGGAAGATTGGACACAGCTCCAGAGTCAGAGGGTGAGGCAGGCAAGGGGAGTGAATCATGGTGAAGACTGTGACTGGTATGAGGGTGTCAAACACATGATCATAACTACATGGGTAAGAATTTTCAGATCAAGATCAGTAAAAAGTAGCCATCTTCTAGTGAGATTGTATCCAGAGCACAGTCTAGGGCTTTAGAACTTTACGCACCAATGACATTTTCCTAAGTAACCACAATATCCTTGTTACCCCTAAAAGAAAAAAAAGAAAAAGAATTACTACTTAATATTATCTGGTACCCGGTCCATTTTCTAATTTTCTCAATCGTATGGAAATTCTTTACACATTTCTCATGGTGACATATTTTCAAAGACTGTGATGGAACCTAATGTTTATTGATTTTCTGTTCAGTCTGTGAGGGTTGTGAATAAATATTTTCAGAATCCCATGATGATAGAAGCAGTAGCATGATGTCATATTGGAGACTCCAGCAAGGTCAGGAGCTGGACCGAGGGGGTGTTAATGGAAACACAAGAGAGAAGCAGGGCTTGAACTACACCACGGTGAGCAGGCAACTGCCTACAGAGGGCTGCTTTCAGGGTGAAAACTCCTTCTCCACCTATCCCATCTGTTAACTCCTCCCTGCCACCCGGGGGAGCAAGCGCCCGCACCTGGAACTACTGAGAGCCCAAATAAGGACGCTCTGGCTGGGGCTTCCCAGCCTCGTTCTTTTCTCACAACGTGCTCAGCCGTGCTGCCCGCTCTGTTTCAATTCACGTACTATCTGCTTGCTCCGCGGCTTCCCCCTCACTCCTCTTCAGTTTGCTTTGACATTCTGACTCCAACTAGTGCTTCGTTATATAGTTCCATGTCCTCTGGCCGAATTTCAGATACCCCTCAATTTGGGATCTCCACCCCTTACTTCATTGTGCTTGCCACCTGCCGCTAGGAATGGCCCTTCAGCTCCCAAACTCCGATAGGAGAGGGGCCCTAGTCTGTGCTTCCACATCCCGGCCAACATCTTAACCGCAACTCATGAGAAACCTTGCGCTAGAACCACCAAGCTGAGCCATTCCTGAATCCCTGATCCCCAGGAACTGTGAGATAATAAATGTTTGTGTTGTAAGCTGCTAACTACAAGGTACTGTTGTTACCTAGTAAGAGATAAGTAAGTTCCTGATTTCTTCCTACGTTGATTCATTTGACCCGAGAAATAATTATTGAGCTCTATTGGCTCAGTTGCAAAGCAAAGTCTGTGGCAGGGTATGCAGCACAAGCATCTGTGGACGGAAGAAAACGGCTACATCCCAGGCTTACGGCCACAAACGGGCATCTCCCAGCCTTAGTTGTAGAACAGCCCCTATTTCCAAAGAAGCTGCATTTAACGCACCCCTATCAGACAAAGGGGAAGTACCCTATTTTTGAGTATTTTAGGGACAGAGATTGTATCAATTCGCCCAGAGTTGTTTTCACATCTCATTACTTTGTTTAGGAAGTTAATTTCCACCCTCCCGCAAAGTTCTTGCTATGATTTGCGTCCTTTTATTCTTATCACTTCTTTGGTGAAGTCGGGAAACATGCTCAGTATAACAAAGCCTTCACCGACTCCAAATTGCCCATTTCAGCATCTACATATTAATTTTTAAAGGACACAGATCCCACTCTGCTAAGTACAACAGAAATAAATAATGTATATCTATGCATTTCTCATGTGCTTGTCCCTAGCCATAGTGCATGGGTGAGAGTATTAATCAATCCCAATTTGGGCTCGGAGACCAACCCAGTGATGCAGTGTTTTAACCGTTTGGTACAAGTATGCTTCCTTCAGTATGTAATTCTTTTTAATGCTTAGACCCACAGGAGAAAAGAGTGTAAGCCGTCAGCCTTAGTTTCCTGTCATTTGTTTCCTACGCATCCCTGTTGGTACATTGCTACGGCACATTCTGATGTATGACTTTCTTCTTCAATACAAGAATTTTAAGTGAAGTGTGATTTTTCCATGATAACTTGTATAGACTATACAGCAGCTTTGAATTCTTGAATAAATTATTATTATAGTCATGGCACATGACCTAGGCCACTATATTAGACAGCTGAGGGGAAAATACATTCTTTAAATCGGCTGTAACTTTTCATTCCAGTAGAAAATAATTTGTTGGGCAAATGAGTAAATACATTTGAATTGTAATTCTATTCAAACAGTTTCCTCCAGAGCCAGCTTTTAAACCATGTTTACTGAAGACGCAGGTATGCCAATCGTTTATTAAAAGACCTACTGACCACAAGTTGCATAAATTAGACTCCCTAAATATAGTCGTTTTTCCAATGAAATTCCTTAGCCTTTTGGTCACAGAAGCAAAAGTGAATCATTTTTCTTTGCAGATTCACTTTTTAGCTACCAAAAAATGTATGATGTTTGAACATTGGAATTATTCCTGAGTGGTCAGGCATTTTTTAATATATAATTTTAGAGACTGGGGGCCCAGTGAGTGAGAGAGAAGATAAATGGATCTTTGGCAACTAACTTTAGACCCTGTGGCAGAGTATACAATTGTCCAATATGAACAGGCTTCTAAAAATAACCATGGGCAAACAGTGCCCGCATGGTAAATTAAAATACCTCCTACTGAAGACAACGGAGCTTCATATATATTTAGTGTTTTGGGTAGGACAGAAACCCGAGTCTGTTAGATGAGACTCTTAACCAGTCTCAGTCCTGTTTTAGTTGAAGGCAAGTTGTCAAAGAGATAGTAAGCCCGAAGAAATAACATAAGTTCACATTTATTTTTAGTTTCCAATTTCTCTACACAGTAGAGTCTTAAGAGGCAAAAAAGCACGTTTCATAAATGAGTCAATTCATAGAACAGCTTTGTCAGACAGGTTATGTTGACAGAAAGATAGGTTGTGGGGTTGAAGAATGTCTCTCTGCACTTGAAATTCAGTGTGTGTTAATTTTGGAGAGAAATATTTATGTTACCATTGCAAATGTTTAACTTATAAAAGCCATGCTGTGGAAGAGGGAAAGGCTGATGGGTAAGGCTTATGCAGCAAAAATATCTGGTTCTAATGTTTATAATAATCTTTTGTTTTGATAAAAGAACAAAAATACACATTTTCAGCATGTGTGTTTTTGAAAAATACCAGATGAAGCATTTGTTTAGTTTGGTTTGAAAAGGAGTTTAAACTCAGAGTTAAGAAAAAAATTCACTCTGGAAATGAATTTTGATTAATTTCTTTCGTAAAGAGTAACTAAGGCAAATACTCTGTCCAGTGCATTAACTATGAGCCATGCATGCTATTTAAATTTATCTAAAATTAAATAAAATTAAAATTTCAGTCGCATGTGCCACATCAAGTGCTCAGTGGCCACGTGGGCCTAGTGGCTACCACATTAAAGAGCACAGATAGAGAACATTCTCATTTTCACAGAAAGTTTTACTAAACAGCACTGCTCTATATCCCACCTGGAGAATAGACAAAAATAAGTCCCACCTAAAATTGTTACCTAGGGGGGGCTTCCCTGGTGGCGCAGTGGTTGAGAGTCAGCCTGCTGATGCAGGGCACACGGGTTCGTGCGCCGGTCTGGGAAGATCCCACATGCCGCGGAGCGGCTGGGCCCGTGAGCCATGGCCGCTGAGCCTGCGCGTCCGGAGCCTGTGCTCCGCGACGGGAGAGGCCACCACAATGAGGAGCCTGCGCACCGCAATGAAGAGTAGCCCCTGCTCACCACAAATAAAGCCCATGCGCAGCAAGGAAGACCCAACGCAGCCAAAAATTTAAAATAAATAAATTTAATTAAAAAAAATTAGAATATGATAAAATTGTTACTTAATTTCAGTACCTAAGAGAAGATACAGGAGTTCACTGGAAAAAGTAAAGATATTTTAAAAATAGAGAGGCACCTGAAGATTCTCATGCTACATAATGGTATAAAAGTAGTGGGGTGACCCACCAAAGATTTAAATTCTGTTTTGAATTGTGTTGTTGTTGGTAGTAGTGGTGGTTATTTACTTGTTGCATTAGCAAGATAGATTCCAGAGATTCCTTTGAATTATGCTGGGCAGGATGACAGATCAGGGAAGCAAAGAAAATATTGATATTTCCCGCTAAAAATAATTTTGACCCAATCAAAGGCAAGCAAGCTCTGTTTTCTGATGAAGGGTGTGGAATGAATACTCGATGTCTTGAAAGTTGGAAAGGAAAGGAGGTTGGCCAACCCCTCCCCAGCCTCCCCGAATTTCTGAGACTGGCAAGAGTAGTTGCGTATTCAGTGATGGACTGACCCTCTAATCAGCTCAAGCACAGCACTTCTGGGCAGAACTTGGCTGCCAGGGCACTTAGGTGATCTCCAGAGACCTCAAGGGAAGGAATCCTGCCTCAAGCTGAGCCACCCACCTATGTGGCCTCCTTTGAAAGCTTAGGATGACCTGTGGCAGAAGTCAGCTGAGGGTGACTTCCCTGCAGCTCTGGACAGTCAAATGGACACACAAAAGCAGCAGTGTGTAGCAGCAAGGAATGATGACCACAAGGCAACAGCAGATCTTAAGACACAAAGTTCCTCCCCAGATGGACGTGAAAGTGGATTGCCCTCTTTGTTGTATAGAAAGCCACCACAAGTTTTGGATGAGCAAAGGGATTGTGGGACCCCCAAGAGTGTATTCTAGGATTTCCTTCCCATCTGGAGTGAAGAGGTTTAAGCAGTTTTCATTTACCTCGGGAAAATGAAAATACACTTGATGTTAGACTTGAACCACATGTGGTAGAGTAGTTAATACTTTTCTCATGAAGACATGGACAGCTGTAGGGTAACAGCTCACCCCTGAGCAGTTTGTATAAATATCCCAAGTTTAGAAATACTTCAATTGGCAAGAAACTCAAATAACTGGTAAATTAGCAGATGAGACATGCCCATCTGCTGAGAAAACTTAATTCAGAGAGTGAGCCAGTGAAGTTAATTTTAAAACACTTTTTGAGTAAATAAGAAAAAATTTAAAGATATATTTAAATTCCCATAAGTTATAATTTTTATTAACAATTTTCAAACCCGTAATATCTCAATGAATAACATATTTGAAAATATTGACTTTTTGTTTATTAAGTTCTAAATTAACTTTTTCAGTTCTTTGGGCAGGTTTGATCTGCCTTGCAAATCATTGGTTTCTGTGCATGATTCTGTACATAACAGACTTTGTGTGTTAAAATTCATGGCAAAAATTGTCCTATTTTCAGATGAATTAACCCATCTTCAAAATTGTGGGATTTTCTAGAATAGAATAAAATAGAATTTGCTTTTACTTAGATTTTGGAAAATAGTTCTGTTAATTTAAAATATTCTCGTAATTGTCATAACTTTTTAAATGATCATGATTTGAAATATTTGATTCATTTTAATTCACATGCTTTTCTTAGAAACTTAGCTCCTTTTATAATTATAAAATTATGTTAATTTTTGTACATAGATTATTAATGTCACAAATTTACAAATGCATCAGATTGGTATTAATATGCATAACATTTCAATGTTTTCTCTTCCTCTATGTGCTCCAGTTCCCTGAAACCAATTTATTAGCTGTAGCTATTAGACATTTCCCTGACTAGTACCATATGAAAGTTTTTAATTGTTCAGTTCCCTGGTTTCCCAGAAGAAATGTTTATCAAAATATGTTTTTGGATAGGGTATGCTGAGCCTCACTCAACCCCACACTATCTCCAAAGTCTGCTGCTCCCACTTTAAATCCTGGTTTCAGGATATTTATGATGATAAAAGGCAAAAGAGCTATAGTAATTCTCTTTGAGTTTTTTACTAAAAGTTTACAAAATTACTGTCTTAGACAGAGCTACATACTCATACAACTGTTCAATTTTGTGTGGTGTCGAGAATGACTGGCAAGTAAGTTCAAGACTAAAATAAAGATGGGATATTAAAAAAAAAAACTTTCACATTTGAGCTGGCTAGTGGACTTGCTGAATTACTAAGTGGGCAGACTAAACATGCTTGGGCACCAAAAAAATGAGTGAGAAAGAGAAAGAAATTTAAGTTCAGTTTCAGTGAATTTATCCAGAATATTATAATCTGAAAATCCAGGGGAAAATGTATTTTAATTTCTCTTTAATGTAAATCGTGCATATTCCAGCTTAATATTATTTTAATTTTTATCCGTACGTTTTGGAAAGGGGCACCATTTTTTCCATCGGGTAGAGGCTCTAAGGGCAACAACTTTAGTAGGTGTCATAGTATCCAAAAGAGATGTGTTTCCACCATCAAGTCAGGCCATATCTGTCAGGCAATAGTGCATTTCTGTTCAGATGTAATGAACATATGTCCTCAGCAATGCCAGCCAAGGACTCAGATGGGAGGAAATTCCCGAGGAAGTAGTACTTACTACCCTAACATACCCCTGGGTTTCAGGCCCCTGTCGAGATGTCTTATGTATTCCTGACAAATCCAGGTCTCTATGTCTCCATTACCATTAGAAGAATTCATAGACTTTTTTTTCCAACCTGCCATAACCCGGCTCTTAGGAGATTTCACCCACCAAACTGGCATTTCTTTCTGGTTGGTTGTGAATGAAACTCAGCATATACTAGGTGAGCCTGAGCCAGGGCCCCAGAAAACACTTCCTTCTTTTCCAAAGAAAGTGTGAGTATCACCAGGTTACCCCTTTCCCAGTTGGAACCCCTGTCTTTGCCAGGGTAACCTTCTTTTTCCCTCCTCTTAGCCACTACTTCCTGCCTCTATCAGTAGATTCTCTACCTAATAAGATGAGCAATTCTCTTCTGGGGGCTTTTAACACATGCATAATTCAATCACTAAGATTTTATGTGCTGAAAGAAAGATTTGTCTCCTGCCTGGAGTTCAAAAAGCACAGCTACTTTCCAAGTCTCTCAACCTCTAACCCTGTAAGAAAAGGTAAAATTTCTTTCAGTGAACCAACCCAGAATTTTGTTTTCATTTAGACAGATATGAACAGTGTCTTAAATAAAACCATTGTGATGCTAGCAAAACCCTCAGCTTTCTCAATCCAAATTGAAAGAATTCATAGGCCCAAAATTCTGGCCTCAGTTACAGGATATGTATGATGATACAAGTCTTACACAATGAACACAGGCATCACTCCAGTTGACTTAATCTGGCAAGATCTTCCTTCGGTATGAGTATGAGTTTGGGCCTTGAGCCAGCAATCAAAAGGGATTGTACATTTAAATGATTACCTCATTTAGTGAAGTCTGCTTTTTGGCTAGGTCAGACGCACCTTCTCCAAAATTTATTCAGAATGCATTTGAATCATTCTAGCCGTGTGACCTTGGAAAAATTATTTAATCTCTCTGTAGCTCTGTTTCTTCATCTGTAGAGTGACGTAAATTATAATATTTACCTCACAGGCTTATTAAGCAAGTTAACATATATAAAGCACTTGGATTACCTGGCACATAATAAAATCTATATAAGTATTAGCTATTATTATCATTACTTTTTTTTTTTTTTTCCTGCGGTACGCGGGCCTCTCACTGCTGTGGCCTCTCCCGTTGCGGAGCACAGGCTCCAGACGCACAGGCTCAGCGGCCATGGCTCACAGGCCCAGCCGCTCTGCGGCATGTGGGATCTTCCTGGACCGGGGCACGAACCTGTGTCCCATGCATCGGCAGGCGGACTCTCAACCACTGCGCCACCAGGGAAGTCCTATTATTACTATTTTTATTAGGTTGGTAGAGGGAAGCTGGAAACACTTTACATTTATTCTGAACCCATGTAATTATCTAGATAATACAATTTCCACTTAGAGAATATTTTAAGATGTATTTTTTTTTGTACTTAAATATTCTCCAAATAACTATCTTAAATCAAATATAAACCCCTCTGGAAACAGTTTCTTTTTAGAAGAAAAATATTTTGCAAATGAATGGCTTATCTTTGGAAGATGAAGGAAGAGATAAAAATAGGAGGGACATTCACTGAAAAATCTTGACATAAGCTCCTAATTACTACTTGGGTTGTAAAGTTTTGTTTTTCATTAACCTGCATAAAGGTAACCACAGTTAAATACCTTGGTGAATTCTAACATTTATTTTTCAATTTACTTTAATATCACTTTGGCAATTTAAAAATCATTAAAATATACTTTTTAAACTGATAAAATACCTCTTGGAAAAAAATATTTCTGGTTTAAAAATGAACAGTCTTGGAACTTATGTTTTTTGTTATGATTGTATGCTGATACTGGACCAATTCTGCTATGGTAAAACACTAGAAAACTGGGTAAAATATTTGAAACAACTATGTTCAGATATTGGACTACAGGCAGTACAGGACTATTATCCTTGAGGGAAGGAAAACAAGCAAAGTAAACCTACAATTACCCAGACTGACTGCATGGAAGCACCTTCCAGGCCAGGGGATGGAAGGAGGAACCCAAGCAAAGCACAGTAGTCTCACTGAGCAAAAAGACAGAGATCAGAGGCAAAGGGGGCTGAGGCAGCTAGAATGGGAGGTACACAGAATAAGGACTCCAGAAATCTTCACAGGGATCCCTTTAAGTCTTTAGCTAAATACTTACCTGTATCTGCATAGGGTCACACTCAATGAGACCAGGCAAAGATAACTACCAGGAAACTATAAACTGAAAAACCACTGGAGTATCCATAGAATTAGAAGACATTCAACTTCTGTACTTGAGCTAGAGTGGAGAAACATCCTTGAACAATTGGGCATTAGTAGAGGCTCCAGAAAGGCTCTGCCAAGACTAGAGCTGAATTACCACTACAATATAGGTTATGCTACACATGCCCTACCAAAGCTTTAAGACAAGCCTCAAAAAGATTAAGGGGAGCTGCAATAGATTAACTGCTCACAGGAATAAAACCCAACCTTCTTCAAAGAAAGATAACAAAATTCATACACTTAATAAGATGAGATTCACAATAGAAGGCATACAATATAAATTTACTGGAAGTGCAAGGATCAAGAAAATGTGACCCATAACCAGGAGGAAATCAGTTAATGGAAGCATAACCAGAATTGACAGAAACAATAAAATTAATAGATAAGGACTATAAATCACCTTTAATGAGTATAATTAAAGATTTAAGGAAAACATATACAATGAAGAGAGAAATGGACATTATAAAAAAAAAGCCAAGTCAAATTTCAAGAGCTGAAAATTAAAATATCTGAAATTAAAAATTCACTGAACTTAATATACTAGACACTGCAGAAAAAGGAATGAGTGAACTTGAAGACAGTGCAATGGAAACTATCAAAACTGAAGTAGGAATAGAAAAAGAGATTAAAAAAAAGACAAACCTCAAATACTAATGTATTTTCTCAGTGCAAGAAGCCAGACACAAAACAAAAAATGTTGTGTGATCCCATTTATATGAAAAGTGAAGACAAGGCAAATCATAGAGATAGAAAATATGCTAGTGATTGCTTAGGTCTAGGGGTAAAAATGGGGGGTGACTATAAAAATGTGCAAGATTCCTTTTGGGAATGTTGGAAATGTTCTAAAATTGTGGCAATGGTGCACATCTCTGCAAAACTAAAAAATCCTGTGGTTAAATTATATACTTAAAATGAGTGAATTTTATGGTATGTAAATCATAACTCAAGGTATTTTAAAAAATCAACAGCAAAGCATACATTGCTTAAGGAACAATGTCAAGTGGTCCAACATATATGTGATTTGAATCTCAGAAAAGGTAGAAGTCAGAAAAAAATTTTGAACAAGTTATTGAGGTATAATTGACTTACCAAAAACAAAAAAGCATGTTTGATGTATTTTTGATGTATCTCCAAACTCTCCTTGAGTTTGGAGATAATTTACATCCATGAAACCATCTCCATAATCAATGCCATAAACATATCCATCACTTCCAAGAGAAAAAAAATTTTCATGGCTGAAATTTTCTAGATTTAACTAAAAATATTAATCCAGTGATCTAAAGAGCTCAACATACTTCAAAAGAGAAAACCAAGGCAAAGACACATTATAATCAAATTGTTACAAAAATCACAATTATTATAAAGAAACATTTTTAAATTAGCTAGACAAGAAAAGACTACAGGGTCTGGGGACTTCCCTGGTGGTGCAGTGGTTAAGAATCCACCTGCCAATGCAGAGGACACAGGTTCAAGCCCTGGTCTGGGAAGATCCCACAGGCCACGGAGCAACTAAGCCTGTGTGCCACAACTACAGAGACTGTGCTCTAGAGCCCGTGAGCAACAACTACTGAGCCCATGTGCTGCAACGACTGAAGCCTGCATGCCTAGAGCCCATGCTCTGCAACAAGAGAAGCCACCGTGATGAGAAGCCCGTGCACCGCAACAGAGTAGCCCCTGCTCACCGCAACTAGAGAAAGCCCACGCACAGCAACAAAGACCCAATGCAGACAAAAATAAATAAATAAATGTATATATTCCAAAAAAAGACTACAGGGGTCTGAAGTTAAGAATAAACTGACTTTTCATAAGAAACAATGCAAGCCAGAAGACAATGGAAAACCATTTACAAAGTGCCAAAAGAAAGATAAGTCTGTCAAACTAGAAATCTATAAAAATATCATTCACAATGAAAGTAAAATAAAGATATTCTCAGACAAACAAACCTGAAAGAATTTCTTGTCCGCAAAACTTGTACTACAAAAAATGTTAAAAGAAGTTCTTCAGGCTAAAACAAAATAATACTAAATAAAAATTCAAATATATACAAAATAATAAAGAATGCCAGGGGCTTCCCTGGTGGCGCAGTGGTTGGCAATCCTCCCACCAGTGCAGGGGACACAGGTTCGAGCCCTGGTCCGGGAAGATCCCACATGCTGCTGAGCAACTAAGCCTGTGTGCCACGACTACTGAGCCTATACTCTAGAGCCCACAAGCCACAACTATTGAGCCCGCGAGCTACAACTACTGAAGTCCACGTGCCTAGAGCCTGTGCTCTGCAACAAGAGAAGCCACCGTGATGAGAAGCCCGTGCACCGCAACAAAGAGTAGCCCCCACTCGCTGAAACTAGAGAAAGCCTGCACACTGCAACAAAGACCCAATGCAGCCAAAAATAAATAAATAAAATAAGTAAATTTTTAAAATGCCATAAATGGTTAATATGTAGTACAATATAAAATACATTTTACCATTTTAAAATTATGCAAAGGATTGTTGATTTTCTGTACCAAAAAATGACAATTTTCTGAGATTAATCACATTTTTAGAAATAAAATTAACAAGAAATCAATTAAGAAAAAGCATGAGGAGGGGAAATAGGAAATATACTGTTGTAATTTGGGTTTTTATGTATGAAATGATATAACATTATGTGAAGAAGGCTGTGATAAGTTAAATATGTATACTGTAAACCTTAGAGCAGTCACTGGAGGAAAAAAAAAGAATGTGGAGGTATAGATAATAGTTCAATAGAGAAAGCTAAATAAAATTCTAAGACAATTCAACCTATAAAAAGGCATAGAATAAAGGGGAAAAGGAAGCCAAAAAGGTTAGAAAGAGAAAACACATAGAAAGATGGTAGTATTAAACCACCTTTAATGTGTGCTGGAGCTGATTGATGCCACCTCATGAAATTGAATGTATAGCTTTCCCAACTCTCCATCTAGTGATAACATGTTGGTAGTTTGAAACCAACATTGGTGGGAATATTTACACAGTGAAAATCAGTAGATGCTAAAAGTTAGGACTTTTTATTTTGGAAAGCCTACTTACCATCATACCACTGACCTAAACCATATAAAAATTACATAAAATATAAAATGAATAAACTCTCTAATTAAAAGGCAGAGAATGGCATATCAATATAACATAATACTCAACTATGATGCTATTTAAACAAAATACGCTTTAACAGAGATAGGTTATAAGTAAAAAAAAAAAAAAAAAAGGATACTATCCAACATTGTTCTGGAGATTCTAGCCTGGACAGTTAGATAACATAAATAAATAAATAACATCCAAATTAAAAAAGGAAGAAGTATTTAAAACTTTCTCTATTCACAGAAGACATGATCTTGTATATAGAAAACCTAAGAAATTCATGAAAACACTATTAGAACTATTAAGCTTAGAAAGGCTGAAGGATACAAAATCAATACACAAAATGTATTTATATTGTTTGCTTCTATACAGCAGCAATGAACAATCTAAAAATCATACTAACGGGACTTCCCTGGTGGCACAGTGGATAAGAATCCGCCTGCCAATGTAGGGGACACAGGTTCGAGCCCTGGTCCGGGAAGATCCCACATGCCACGGAGCAACTAAGCCCGTGCACCACAACTTACTGAGCCCACGTGCTGCAATTACTGAAGCCCGCATGCCTAGAGCCCATGCTCCACAGCAAGAGAAGCCACCACAATGAGAAGCCCATGCACCACAATGAAGAGCAGCCCCTGCTCACCGCAACTAGAGAAAGCTCACACACAGCAATGGGGACCCAATGCAGCCAAAAAAATAAAATAAAATAAAATAAAAACATTTTTAAATAAAATAAAAATCATACTAAGAAAGCAATTCTATTTGTAATAGCATCAAAAATAATAAGAATATTTATGAATATTTTAACAAAGGAAGTATAAGACTTTTGTAGTTCGTTAAAACTTCAAAATGTAGTTAAAAGAAATTAAAGAAGACCTAAATAAACGAAAAGATAGCTCATGTTCGTAGGTCATAAGACTTAATATTGTTAAGATTACAATACTTCCCAACTTTTCCTACAGATTCAACGCAATCCCTATCAAAATCCCAGTTGTCTTCTTTTGCAGAAATTGACAAACATCCTGAAATTCATAAGGAAATGGAGGGATTCAGATTAGACAAAACCATCTTTAGAAAGAGGCTGGAGGACTCACATTCCCTGATTTTAAAACTTATGACAAAGCAGCAATAATCAAGGCAGTAAGGTACTGGCTTTTATCAAGGTAAGTCATATGCTGAAATACAGGATGCATTTCAATAAATTTATAATGATCAAAGTCACATGGAATGTTTTTCAGTTACAATGGAATTAGAAATTAATTACTAATTAAAATATCAAAAATTTCCCAAATAGTTGGAAATTAAAAAATATTCTGAATAATCATCAGTCAAAAAAGTCATAAAGGAAATTAGAAAATATTTGAACCAAATTATAATGAAAACACAACATATCCACATTTGTGGGATTAGCAATAACTAGACAGAAAGTTGTAGCTTTAAGTGCTTATATAGAAAAAAATTTCTTTCAAATCCAAGTTTCTACCTCACGAAGATATAAAATTAGAGTAAATTAAGCCCCAAAAATAGAGGAAATTAATAAAAAAGAAAAAATCTGTGAAATAGAAACAGGGCAAACAATAGAGAAAATCAATAAAATTAAAAGATGGTTGGGACTTTCCTGATGGTCCAGTGGTTAAGAATCTGCCTTCCACTGCAGGGGATGAGGGTTCTTTACCTGGTCAGGGAACTAAGATCCTGCATGCCGCATGGTGCAGCCAAAAAATAAATAAAAGATGGTTTTTGAAAAGGGAAAGAGGAAAGTTGAATACATTTATTAATCATTGTATAAACAATAGATATGAATTAAATTACACCATTAAAAACTGGCAAAAGAATAAAATATTAAACAAGAGAAAAAGGATTAGAGGTATATGCAGATAGAGAGAGAGATAGCTGCGTTTGTATTTTTGTTCTAATACATAGAGTGTGTGTGTGTCTGTATGTGTGTGTGTGAATATAAATATATATAATTATAGCCAGGCTTATTATTTATATGAAATTATAGCCAGCCTTTTCATTGTTGGAAGACTCCCTGAAAAAATGACTGATTCCAGGGCTTGGGCAGGAAGAGCACAAGGGAGCCTGGAACACTGTATTAGTTTGCTATTGCTTCATACAAAACTCCACAAACTTAGCAGTTAAAAATAACACCCATTTATTATCTCAACATTTCTGTAGGTCAGAAGTCCAGGTATAGCTCAGATGGATCTCTGCTTAGCATCTCACTAGGCTGAAATCAAGGGGCCAACCAGGCTATGTTCTCATGTAGGGTTCAGAGTCCTCTTCCAAGCTCATGCAGGTTGTTGGCAAGATTCAGTTCCTTGTGATTGAAGACTGAAACCCCCGTTTTCTTTCTGGCTGGCAGTGGTGATTTCTCTCAGATCCCAAAAGCCACCCAAAGGCCCTTTATGACCCTCTTACTTCAAGGTAGCATTCTTCTTCAGAGCCAGCAGGACAATCCCTGCAGAGAGTTTTGTATAATGTTTTTATAATGTAACAGAGCTTTATATCATGTAACACAACCATGGGAATCACTATCCTGCCCCCTTCCAAGGGGAGATGATATATATTCTTTATCCATTCGTCTGTCAATGGGCATTTAGGTTGATTCCATGACCTGGCTATTGTAAATAGTGCTGCAGTAAACATTGGGGTGCATGTGTCTTTTGGAATTATGGTTTTCTCTGGGTATATGCCCAGTAGTGGGTTAGTTGGGTCATATGGTAATTCTATTTTTAGTTTTTTAAGGAACCTCCATACTGTTCTCCATAGCGGCTGTATCAATTTACATTCCCACCAACAGTACAAGAGGGTTCCTTTTTCTCCACACCCTCTCCATCATTTGTTGTTTGTAGATTTTCTGATGATGCCCATTCTAACTGGTGTGAGGTGGTACCTCATTGTAGTTTTGATTTGCGTTTCTCTAATAATTAGTGATGTTGAGCAGCTTTCGTGTGCTTCTTGGCCATCTGTATGTCTTCTTTGTAGAAATGTCTATTTAGGTCTTCTGCCCATCTTTGGATTGGGTTGTTTGTTTTTTTAATATTGAGCTGCATGAGCTGTTTTTTGTATTTTGGAGATTAATGCTCTGTCCGTTAATTTGTTTGCAAATATTTTCTCCCATTCTGCTGTGTTGTCTTTTCATCTTGTTTATGGTTTCCTTTGCTTTGCAAAAGTTTTTAAATTACATTAGGTCCCATTTGTTTAGTTTTGTTTTTATTTCCATTACTCTACGAGGTGGATCAAAAAAGATCTTGCTGTGATTTATGTCAAAGAGTGTCTTCCCCTGTTTTCCTCATAGAGTGTGTGTGTGTCTGTATGTGTGTGTGTGAATATAAATATATATAATTATAGCCAGGCTTATTATTTATATGAAATTATAGCCAGCCTTTTCATTGTTGGAAGACTCCCTGAAAAAATGACTGATTCCAGGGCTTGGGCAGGAAGAGCACAAGGGAGCCTGGAACACTGTATTAGTTTGCTATTGCTTCATACAAAACTCCACAAACTTAGCAGTTAAAAATAACACCCATTTATTATCTCAACATTTCTGTAGGTCAGAAGTCCAGGTATAGCTCAGATGGATCTCTGCTTAGCATCTCACTAGGCTGAAATCAAGGGGCCAACCAGGCTATGTTCTCATGTAGGGTTCAGAGTCCTCTTCCAAGCTCATGCAGGTTGTTGGCAAGATTCAGTTCCTTGTGATTGAAGACTGAAACCCCCGTTTTCTTTCTGGCTGGCAGTGGTGATTTCTCTCAGATCCCAAAAGCCACCCAAAGGCCCTTTATGACCCTCTTACTTCAAGGTAGCATTCTTCTTCAGAGCCAGCAGGACAATCCCTGCAGAGAGTTTTGTATAATGTTTTTATAATGTAACAGAGCTTTATATCATGTAACACAACCATGGGAATCACTATCCTGCCCCCTTCCAAGGGGAGATGATATATATTCTTTATCCATTCGTCTGTCAATGGGCATTTAGGTTGATTCCATGACCTGGCTATTGTAAATAGTGCTGCAGTAAACATTGGGGTGCATGTGTCTTTTGGAATTATGGTTTTCTCTGGGTATATGCCCAGTAGTGGGTTAGTTGGGTCATATGGTAATTCTATTTTTAGTTTTTTAAGGAACCTCCATACTGTTCTCCATAGCGGCTGTATCAATTTACATTCCCACCAACAGTACAAGAGGGTTCCTTTTTCTCCACACCCTCTCCATCATTTGTTGTTTGTAGATTTTCTGATGATGCCCATTCTAACTGGTGTGAGGTGGTACCTCATTGTAGTTTTGATTTGCGTTTCTCTAATAATTAGTGATGTTGAGCAGCTTTCGTGTGCTTCTTGGCCATCTGTATGTCTTCTTTGTAGAAATGTCTATTTAGGTCTTCTGCCCATCTTTGGATTGGGTTGTTTGTTTTTTTAATATTGAGCTGCATGAGCTGTTTTTTGTATTTTGGAGATTAATGCTCTGTCCGTTAATTTGTTTGCAAATATTTTCTCCCATTCTGCTGTGTTGTCTTTTCATCTTGTTTATGGTTTCCTTTGCTTTGCAAAAGTTTTTAAATTACATTAGGTCCCATTTGTTTAGTTTTGTTTTTATTTCCATTACTCTACGAGGTGGATCAAAAAAGATCTTGCTGTGATTTATGTCAAAGAGTGTCTTCCCCTGTTTTCCTCAAAGAGTTTTACAGTGTCCAGTCTTTTATTTAGGTCTCTAATCCATTTTGAGTTTATTTTTGTGTATGGTGTTAAGGAGTGTTCTAATTTCATTCTTTTACATGTAGCTGTCAAGTTTTCCCAGCACCAGTTATTGAAGAGACTGCCTTTTCTCCATTGTATATCCTTGCCTCCTTTGTCGTAGAGTACTTGACCATAGGTGTGTGGGTTTATCTCTGGGCTTTCTATCCTGTTCCACTGATCTATATTTCTGTTTTTGTGCCAGTACCATACTGCCTTGATTACTGTAGCTTTGTAGTATAGTCCGAAGTCAGGACGTCTGATTCCTCCAGCTCCGTTTTTTTCCCTCAGGACTGCTTTGGCTATTCCGGGTCTTTTGTGTCTCCATACAAATTTTAAGGTTTTTTGTTCTCGTTCTGTAAAAATTGACATTGGTAAATTGATAGGGATTGCATTGAATCTGTAGACTGCTTTGGGTAGTATAGTCATTTTGACAATATTGATTCTTCCAATCCAAGAACATGGTACATCTCTCCATCTGTTTGTATCGTCTTTAACTTCCTTCATCAGTATCTTACAGTTTTCTGCATACCGGTCTTTTGTCTCCCTAGGTAGGTTTATTCCTAAGTATTTTATTCTTTTTGATGCAATGGTAAATGGGAGTGTTTCCTTAATTTCTCTTTCAGAATGTTCATCATTAGTGTATAGGAATGCAAGAGATTTCTGTACATTAATTTTGTATCCTACAACTTTACCAAATTTATTGATTAGCTCTAGTAGTTTTCTGGTGGCATCTTCTCTATGTATAGTATCATGTCATCTGCAAACAGTGACACTTTTACTTCTTCTTTTCCAATTTGTATTCCTTTTATTTCTTTTTCTTCTCTGACTGCCATGGTTAGGACTTCCAAAACTATGTTGAATAATAGTGGCTAGAGTGGACATCTTTGTCTTGTTCCTGATCTTAGAGGAAATGCTTTCAGTTTTTCACCATTGAGAATGATGTTTGCTGAGGGTTTGTCATATATGGCCTTTATTATGTTGAGTTAGGTTCCCTCTATGCCCAGTTTCTGAAGAGTTTTTATCATAAATGGGTATTGAATTTTGTCAAAAGCTTATTCTGCATCTATTGAGATGATCATATGGTTTTTATTCTTCAGTTTCTTAATATGGTGTATCACATTGATTGATTTGCATATATTGAAGAATCCTTGCATCCCTGGGATACATCCCACTTGATCATGGTATATGATCCTTCTAATGTGTTGTTGGGTTCTGTTTGCTGGTATTTTGTTGAGGCTTTTTGCATCTATATTCATCAGTGACATTTGTCTGTCATTTTCTTTTTTCATACTATCTTTGTCTGGTTTTGGTATCAGGGTGATGGTGGCCTCATAGAATGAGTTTGGGAGTGTTCCTTCCTCTGCAAAGTTTTGGAAGAGTTTGAGAAAGATGGGTGTTAGCTCTTCTCTAAATGTTTGATAGAATTCACCTGTGTAGCTGCCCGTGAAGCCGTCCTCACGTGCTGAGTAGGTCATCTTGGAAAGATCTGGGAGCTCACACACAGTATTTAGGTCTCTAATCCATTTTGAGTTTATTTTTGTGTATGGTGTTAAGGAGTGTTCTAATTTCATTCTTTTACATGTAGCTGTCAAGTTTTCCCAGCACCAGTTATTGAAGAGACTGCCTTTTCTCCATTGTATATCCTTGCCTCCTTTGTCGTAGAGTACTTGACCATAGGTGTGTGGGTTTATCTCTGGGCTTTCTATCCTGTTCCACTGATCTATATTTCTGTTTTTGTGCCAGTACCATACTGCCTTGATTACTGTAGCTTTGTAGTATAGTCCGAAGTCAGGACGTCTGATTCCTCCAGCTCCGTTTTTTTCCCTCAGGACTGCTTTGGCTATTCCGGGTCTTTTGTGTCTCCATACAAATTTTAAGGTTTTTTGTTCTCGTTCTGTAAAAATTGACATTGGTAAATTGATAGGGATTGCATTGAATCTGTAGACTGCTTTGGGTAGTATAGTCATTTTGACAATATTGATTCTTCCAATCCAAGAACATGGTACATCTCTCCATCTGTTTGTATCGTCTTTAACTTCCTTCATCAGTATCTTACAGTTTTCTGCATACCGGTCTTTTGTCTCCCTAGGTAGGTTTATTCCTAAGTATTTTATTCTTTTTGATGCAATGGTAAATGGGAGTGTTTCCTTAATTTCTCTTTCAGATTGTTCATCATTAGTGTATAGGAATGCAAGAGATTTCTGTACATTAATTTTGTATCCTACAACTTTACCAAATTTATTGATTAGCTCTAGTAGTTTTCTGGTGGCATCTTCTCTATGTATAGTATCATGTCATCTGCAAACAGTGACACTTTTACTTCTTCTTTTCCAATTTGTATTCCTTTTATTTCTTTTTCTTCTCTGACTGCCATGGTTAGGACTTCCAAAACTATGTTGAATAATAGTGGCTAGAGTGGACATCTTTGTCTTGTTCCTGATCTTAGAGGAAATGCTTTCAGTTTTTCACCATTGAGAATGATGTTTGCTGAGGGTTTGTCATATATGGCCTTTATTATGTTGAGTTAGGTTCCCTCTATGCCCAGTTTCTGAAGAGTTTTTATCATAAATGGGTATTGAATTTTGTCAAAAGCTTATTCTGCATCTATTGAGATGATCATATGGTTTTTATTCTTCAGTTTCTTAATATGGTGTATCACATTGATTGATTTGCATATATTGAAGAATCCTTGCATCCCTGGGATACATCCCACTTGATCATGGTATATGATCCTTCTAATGTGTTGTTGGGTTCTGTTTGCTGGTATTTTGTTGAGGCTTTTTGCATCTATATTCATCAGTGACATTTGTCTGTCATTTTCTTTTTTCATACTATCTTTGTCTGGTTTTGGTATCAGGGTGATGGTGGCCTCATAGAATGAGTTTGGGAGTGTTCCTTCCTCTGCAAAGTTTTGGAAGAGTTTGAGAAAGATGGGTGTTAGCTCTTCTCTAAATGTTTGATAGAATTCACCTGTGTAGCTGCCCGTGAAGCCGTCCTCACGTGCTGAGTAGGTCATCTTGGAAAGATCTGGGAGCTCACACACAGAACAGGACCTTATGGACTTGCGTAATTACTGTAATTTTGTGTATAATGGTTTCTTACAAGATTTCACACCTTTACAATTCTGATGCTTTTTAAATTAAAAAAAAAAAACTAAGAACTCTTTAACATTTCCCCTTAACTGTACTAAAATGAGAAAGTACCTACAAAAGCATATTGCTTTTTCAGATTATAAAGTTATCTTTTCTAATAACTTGGCTATTGTAAATTTTCAGGGAGTTTAGTGGACCTCAGAGCCATACCTTTCCTGATATCTCATCTGTGTATCTGTTTCCAGAAGCTGATTTCACAGGGTTTGGGGCGGGTGGCTGCATGTTTCTGTGCGTGGCTGTGTCAGCTCATCTCTGGAATGTTGAGAAACAGCAAACCTACAGATGCATCTTTCTCTTGTCATAAAGAAATTTGAATTACAAACTTCAACCAGGGAACAAAACACGTTTCTTGGTTTTCCTCAGTGTTTATGTATCACCTGACATGTTTTTTCCCCCAAAGATGATTAAAAGCAACATCTGAATAGAAATTGTTGGATTTTAAATAACAATTTATTTTAAAAGGTTTAAATTTTACCAGCCTAAGGAAAGTGAGAAAATAAACCAATTAAAAGGCAGGGTGGGTGGAGGGAGTAGCTTTCTTTGATTTGAATAATCAGGAACATTTTGTTTGTTGAACTTTACCATCTGAGCAGTTCTTTCTATGTCCCAGGAAAAGTCATTGAAATGGAACAATATTTGTATAAAGCCTGAGATGAAAATAGTGATATTAGCTTAAGGACTGCAAACTAGAAAGCTTTTCACTGTGAGACACAGTATACTGCTTCTTGTCATGTATTTTCCAAGTGCTTCTGAAGTGCAAAAGAGAGAAAATACTTGCTAATTTATTTGACTGTACAAATAAGCTTTGATAATTTTAAAAATATTTTCATAAACGTACTTTTGCAAATTAGAGAATTTCATTTGTTCTGTGGAGTCTGTTCCATTGTACATCACAACAGACTTTTCACTTTCTAGCACAAACAGTTAAGTTATCAGAACATGGAGATCTTGGCAATTTGGGGTGATTGGTGTTATAGACCCTGTCAGTGGGTTACATTAAAGTGGCGACGAGTTCCAACATCTAATGTGATGTGAAGGTTTTTTTTAATGTGTAAAACAAAATTTTTCTAATCTAAATACAACAGATGTAAAAAATCAAGTGTGTTTCTTTAGGTTTACTTGATAGAAATTTCTGTAAATTGTATTTTATATTGAAAAGTGTGATATCTCTGTGCATTGAAGCATAGAACTTCATAGCTTTGTTACTTGAAGTAGAATAAACACCTACAGAAGGGGAAAAAAAAAGTCCTGGACTTTTGTTTGTTGGAAGATTTTTAATCACAGTTTCAATTTCATTACTTGTGATTGGTCTGTTCATATTTTCTATTTCTTCCTGGTTCAGTCTTGGAAGGTTATACCTTCCTAAGAATTTGTCCATTTCTTCCAGGTTGTCCATTTTATTGGCATAGAGCTGCTTGTAGTAGTCTCTTAGGATGCTTTGTATTTCTGCAGTGTCTGTTGTAACTTCTCCTTTTTCATTTCTAATTGTATTGATTTGAGTCCTCTCCTGCTTTTTCTTGATGAGTCTGGCTAATGATTTATCAATTTTGTTTATCTTCTCAAAGAACCAGATTTTACAGCCGCAAGGCACAGGATATTAGCTCGGTGCTTTGTGACAGCCTGGAGGGGTGGGATAGGGAGAGTGGGAGGGAGGGAGACGCAAGAGGGAAGTCATATGGGAACATATGTATATGTATAACTGATTCACTTTGTTATAAAGCAGAAACTAACACACCATTGTAAAGCAATTATACCCCAATAAAGATGTTTAAAAAAAAAAAAGAACCAGCTTTTAGTTTTATTGATCTTTGCTATTTTTTCTTTGTTTCTATTTCATTTATTTCTGCTCTGATCTTTATGATTTCTTTCCTTCTGCTAACTTTGGCTTTTGTTTGTTCTTCTTTCTCTAGTTCCTTTAGGTGTAAGTTTAGATTGTTTATTTGAGATTTTTCTTGTTTCTTGAGGTAGGCTTGTATTGCTATAAACTTCCCTCTTAGAACTGCTTTTGCTGCATCCCATAGGTTTTGGATCATCATGTTTTCGTTGTCATTTGTCTCTAGGTATTTTTTGACTTCCTCTTTGATTTCTTCAGTAATCTCTTGGTTATTTAGTAACATATTGTTTAACCTCCCTGTGTTTGTGTTTTTTACATTTTTTCCCCTGTAATTGATTTCTAATCTCATAGCTTTGTGGTCAGAAAAGATGCTTGATATGATTTCAATTTTCTTAAATTTACTGAGGCTTGATTTGTGACCCAAGATGTGATCTATCCTGGGGAATGTTCCATGTGCACTTGAGAAGATAGTGTAATCTACTGTTTTTGGATGGAATGTCCTATAAATATCAATTAAATCTATCCAGTCTATTGTGTCATTTAAAGCTTGTGTTTCCTTGTTAGTTTTCCTTTTGGATGATCTGTCCATTGGTGCAAGTGAGGTGTTAAAGTCCCCTACTATGATTGTGTTACTGTCGATTTCCTCTTTTAGAGCTGTTAGCAGTTGCCTTATGTATTGAGGTACTCCTATGTTGGGTGCATATATATGTATAATTGTTATATCTTCTTCTTGGATTGATCCCTTGATCATTATGTAGTGTCCTTCCTTGTCTCTTGTAGCATTCTTTATTTTAAAGTCTATTTTATCTGATATGAGTATTGCTAGTATTGCTACTCCAGCTTTCTTTTGATTTCCATTTGCATGGAATATCTTTTTCCATCCCCTCACTTTCAGTCTGTATGTATCCCTAGGTCTGAAGTGGGTCTCTTGTAGACAGCATATATATATATGGGTTTTGGTTTTGTATCCATTCAGCAAGGCTGTGTCTTTTGTTTGGAGCATTTAATCCATTCATGTGTAAGGTAATTATCAATATGTATGTTCCTCTTACAATTTCCTTAATTGTTTTGGGTTTGTTTTTGTAGGTACTTTTCTTCTCTTGTGTTTCCCACTTAGAGATGTTCCTTTAGCATTTGTTGTAGAGCTTGTTTCGTGATGCTGAATTTTCTTAGCTTTTGCTTGTCTGTAGTGTGTTTGATTTCTCCATCCAATCTGAATGAGATCCTTGCCAGGTAGAGTCATCTTGGTTGTAGGTTCTTCCCTTTCATCACTTTAAATATATCATGCCACTCCATTCTCGCTTGTAGGGTTTCTGCTGAAAAATCAGCTGTTAACTTTATGGGATTTCCCTTGTATGTTATTTGTCATTTTTCCCTTGTTTTTTTCAATAATTTTTCTTTGTTTTTAATTTTTGTCAATTTGATTACTATGTGTCTCAGTGTGTTTCTCCTTGCTTTTATCCTGCCTGGGACTCTCTGTGCTTCCTGGACTTGGGTGGCTATTTCCTGTCCCATGTTAGAGAAGTTTTCGATTATAATCTCTTCAAATATATTCTTGGGTCCTTTCTCCTTCTGGGACCCCTATAATGTGAATGTTGTTATGTTTAATGTTGTCCCAGAGGTCTTGTAGGCTGTGTTCATTTCTTTTCATTCTTTTTTCTTTATTCTGTTCTGCGGCAGTGAATTCCACCATTCTGTCTTCCAGGTCACTTATCCATTCTTCTGCCTCAGTTATTCTGCTATTGATTCCTTCTAGTGTAGTTTTCATTTCAGTTATTGTATCGTTCATCTCTGTTTGTTTGTTCTTTAATTCTTCTAGGTGTTTGTTCTTTAATTCTTCTAGATATTTGTTAAACATTTCTTGCATCTTCTCAATCTTTGCCTCCATTCTTTTTCTGAGGTCCTGGATCATCTTCACTATCATTCTTCTGAATTATTTTTCTGTAAGGTTGCCTATCTCCACTTCCTTTAGTTGTTTTTCTGGGGTTTATCTTGTTCCTTCATCTGGTACATAGCCCTCTGCCTTTTCATCTTGTCTGTCTTTCTGTGAATGTGGTTTTTGTTCCACAGGCTGCAGGATTGTAGTTCTTGCTTCTTCTGTCTGCCCTCTGGTGGATGAGGCTATCTAAGAGGCCTGTCCTTATAGGGTATCATTTATTGCTTTCAGGGATTAGGCCTGATATATTTTTCTTGGAGTTGACAGAGGAGGGCAGTATTTTGCCTATCACTATAACTACTAACAAAATTAAAATTTCAGATCACCAAAGGGAGAAAATAAAGCAGGCATACTAACGCAACGCAACCAAGTAAATTCTACTATAAAATGAAAAGGATCCTCAGATTGAATTAAAAGCACTTCTAAGTGTAAGCTAATAATGAAAGGCCCAATTCAAACAAACCAGTAAAAAGTTAAAAATGAAGGTTATGCACAAATCTTAATTGTTTTGGGTTTGTTTTTGTAGGTACTTTTCTTCTCTTGTGTTTCCCACTTAGAGATGTTCCTTTAGCATTTGTTGTAGAGCTTGTTTCGTGATGCTGAATTTTCTTAGCTTTTGCTTGTCTGTAGTGTGTTTGATTTCTCCATCCAATCTGAATGAGATCCTTGCCAGGTAGAGTCATCTTGGTTGTAGGTTCTTCCCTTTCATCACTTTAAATATATCATGCCACTCCATTCTCGCTTGTAGGGTTTCTGCTGAAAAATCAGCTGTTAACTTTATGGGATTTCCCTTGTATGTTATTTGTCATTTTTCCCTTGTTTTTTTCAATAATTTTTCTTTGTTTTTAATTTTTGTCAATTTGATTACTATGTGTCTCAGTGTGTTTCTCCTTGCTTTTATCCTGCCTGGGACTCTCTGTGCTTCCTGGACTTGGGTGGCTATTTCCTGTCCCATGTTAGAGAAGTTTTCGATTATAATCTCTTCAAATATATTCTTGGGTCCTTTCTCCTTCTGGGACCCCTATAATGTGAATGTTGTTATGTTTAATGTTGTCCCAGAGGTCTTGTAGGCTGTGTTCATTTCTTTTCATTCTTTTTTCTTTATTCTGTTCTGCGGCAGTGAATTCCACCATTCTGTCTTCCAGGTCACTTATCCATTCTTCTGCCTCAGTTATTCTGCTATTGATTCCTTCTAGTGTAGTTTTCATTTCAGTTATTGTATCGTTCATCTCTGTTTGTTTGTTCTTTAATTCTTCTAGGTGTTTGTTCTTTAATTCTTCTAGATATTTGTTAAACATTTCTTGCATCTTCTCAATCTTTGCCTCCATTCTTTTTCTGAGGTCCTGGATCATCTTCACTATCATTCTTCTGAATTATTTTTCTGTAAGGTTGCCTATCTCCACTTCCTTTAGTTGTTTTTCTGGGGTTTATCTTGTTCCTTCATCTGGTACATAGCCCTCTGCCTTTTCATCTTGTCTGTCTTTCTGTGAATGTGGTTTTTGTTCCACAGGCTGCAGGATTGTAGTTCTTGCTTCTTCTGTCTGCCCTCTGGTGGATGAGGCTATCTAAGAGGCCTGTCCTTATAGGGTATCATTTATTGCTTTCAGGGATTAGGCCTGATATATTTTTCTTGGAGTTGACAGAGGAGGGCAGTATTTTGCCTATCACTATAACTACTAACAAAATTAAAATTTCAGATCACCAAAGGGAGAAAATAAAGCAGGCATACTAACGCAACGCAACCAAGTAAATTCTACTATAAAATGAAAAGGATCCTCAGATTGAATTAAAAGCACTTCTAAGTGTAAGCTAATAATGAAAGGCCCAATTCAAACAAACCAGTAAAAAGTTAAAAATGAAGGTTATGCACAAAAGATAAAGAAAGAAAAAGTGACATTATTGTATCAAAATAGAACTTAAGACAAAAATCATTAAATGGAACAAAGAATAATTTTATATTGATTAAAAGTAAAATCCACAACAAAAATATATTTAATAACATCTATATGACATACGTTTAAAATATATAAACAATTGTCAGATACAAAGTGAAACCACTAATGAGAATATACCTCCCTCTGTTTCTAAAGATGAAGTCGACAAAATTAATCAAGGAAATGGAGAAACTGAAAAAGCCAGTATAATTACAAAGATGCAGAGAAAATTTTTTGAATCAGCTCTGCCCGAGGTCACTTCAGTTTTTCTAGATGTATAAGAGAGAGTGACTGAAATGCTCTATATCTGGTAAGGAAACAGCAGCTAAAATGGTGGGTTAATTAGCACAAGTCTGATGAGTTCATGTACAGCTTAAGTGAGCAAATTCAATTTCTTACAACAAATACCAGTGTGCTGGCAAAGGTTTTACAATCAGCAATCCAGGGGGGAAGAAGGGACTCTGTTTTGTACTATTTGTGCATTTCTGTGGTGTAAATACTCCCACCGTGGCTGATTTCACACTAACAATGTGAAGTTACTGAAGGTCGAGTTGGGGAGACATACACCCAATTGGCTCTCACAAGCCCTCTGAGTTGACTCCAGCCTATGACTGATGCACTTAATGACTTAGATAACAAGCACATTTTCCTTTTTACTGAACAAATTTAACAAGCATTCTGGTCACTAAAGTCTCATTGATAAACAGTGCATTCTTGGAGACATAACTAAAACTTTATAGGTAAACAGTTAAGTATCACAAAAATCCACCTGCCTTTCCTTATCATCAAACATAAAAATAGGAACTGATAATAACCCTAACAAGAAACAGAGCACATATAGATATAAACTTATGGCTCCCCCAGCCCATCTCCAATGGTGCTTGTTTTTTACTATTTCTCTGTGGCCACCTGAATATAAATGAATATAAAAAGAATGATTTCAACCTAGCATTTGAATACTTACACCTACAGATTATTCTCTTTTCAAAGCTTCTTATCAGATAAGATGGTAACCTAAAGTCTATCACTTTTTATTTATACACTCACATACACACATATAGAGATTTACACCCTACTGAGTATGTATTTCCCTTGAATATTAATTGTTAGTCCATAGGCAATTTAATAATCACAAATGTGAAAAAACTTAGAGAAGACATGGTAAGATTGAACTTAAAATATATAGAGATATATTTATAAATCAATAAACAATTGCTTATTAGTTTTGTTGTAGGCTAATATTGAATAGGGGAAGAAGAGAGGGAAAGAGCCAGATTATTTTATGGGAAGAGAAGAAATTTAGATTCATGTAACAGATGGGAAAATGATGGACAAAACCGATCAGAAGAAAAAAGTTTTAGGTTAATGGTAACTACATAAATGTATTTGTTTTTAGAGCATTTATAAGCAGATAATTATATAATTATTCTTGGACATATTATGTATATGTGGCAATAGAAGCAGAATGTACTAAATTAGTGGATTTATGAGAACATGTATTGGTCAAATAGATGTATGAAGACACTGGCAGGACAAGATGGAGGCAACTGCTTGTTTTTAATCCTGCAACCACGAAAATGAGACACAGTTGTAGTTCATCAAATTGGAACAAAGGGCACAACTATGACAACTATTTAGTCACCATTTCTAATTGCCCTAATGATTTACTTAAGATTAAGTTTTGATGTGTGGTCTGTAGACTGATAGCAGCAGCATCAACTGAAAATTTCTCAGAAATGCAAATCTTGGACTACATTCCAGACCTAATGAATCAGAATTTCTGGAGGGGATGGGGGCACAGGAATCTGTGTTTTAATAAGCACTCCAGGTGAATTCTAAATGCTAAAAGAAGCATTGTATTAGTAGAAGCTCTTGAACAATGTAACTAAAGCAAGTGTTTTTTTAATCCAGTTTGTTTTCCTGATCCTGGCACTGACCTTGCATAAAAGGAAACATTAGATGGAGCTGGATACAGACATCAGCATTAGTAAAATTAAAATGGAATGTTTATATATTTAAGAAAACAAGAATAAATCTTCCCCACACTTCCGTATCTAGCTGTATTTATAAATATGAATATATGTGTATATGAGTGTTTCATATTACTATTAACTGGTATTATGCTTGATGTGGAAAAATTAGACATTCAGTGCAATCAGTTGTTACTATTATTTAATGTAACCAGTGCAATTAATCCCCAAATCAAAATAAATATGATAAATACTGGAAAGAATGGTACAAATTTACCATTATTTATAGATATGAATGCCTTTTTAGAGAAATAAACTTGCTTGAAAGAATCATGGGAAACACCTAACTATAAGTATGCCAGTTTTCCATAGCCTAATGTAGTTAACTAAAGATATTAAACTAAAACCTCAAAGCAGTTTTTTAGAAAAAATGCAACAAAACTATCCTAATATTCAACTATGAGCAAAAATAGCTATGAAAATTCTGAAAAAATTGGGGTCTTGGTTTACTATATATTATATGAACAAAGAAGAGAAAGAAATGAAAACATTGTAGTGACGCCAGAATAGGAGGGTGAAACAATATAACAAAATGGGAAACATGGATTCAGAGGTATAGATGTAAAATAATTTAATATATGATAAAAGGGTCATTTCAAGATAGTGGAGAATGAAGGGTTTAGTCAATAAATGAGGTCCATACCCTTGGAAATATTCATATGCTTTGACCAGAGATATGTATGAATGGGTATCCCAAATATTTATTTATACGTTTTTAGTTCATGACAAGAGTGGCAGTTTATAGTGAGAAAAGGTATAGTTTATTGAATTCATAGAACTTGGATAATTTATTTTACAGGAAATACAGGACTATTTTGTAGGACTATTTTGTCCTCTCAAACAAAATAGTATTTTCTAGAATGATTAAAACAGTTAATGGATAGAAATGCAAATTAAAATTAAAATGAGAGGGGCTTCCCTGGTGGCACAGTGGTTGAGACTGCCTGCTAATGCAGGGGACACGGGTTCGAGCCCTTGTCTGGAAGGATCCCACATGCCGCGGAGCAACTAGGCTCATGAGCCACAACTACTGAGCCTGCGCGTCTGGAGCCTGTGCTCCGCAACAAGAGAGGCCGCGATAGTGAGAGGCCCACGCACCGCGATGAAGAGTGGCCCCCACTTGCCACAACTAGAGAAAACCCTAGCACAGAAACAAAGACCCAATACAGCAAAAATTAATTAATTAATTAATTAACTCCTACCCCCAACATCTTCAAAAAAAAAAAGAAAACCACAGCTTAAAAAAAAAAAAAGAAATTAAAGTGAGATACTTTCTTAAACTTACCAAATGGAAAGTTTGAAATTGCACTATGTTGGTGAAGGTATAGGGGAGACAGAAACTCTTAAGTATTGCCTGTGGGTATATAAATTGGTATAAGCCCTTTAGAGGACTCTTTGGCAATATCCATGAAAATGAAAAATACTCATCCCCTTCAACTCACTGTATCAGTCAGGACTCTCCAGAAAAACAAAACTAATAGGATGTATGTATAAAGAAATTTGTTTTTAGGAATTGGTGCACATGATTAGGGGGGATGGCAAGTCCAAAATACATATGGCAGGCCAGCAGGCTGGAAACTCAGTCAGGAGTTAATGCTACAGTCATGAGACAGAATTCCTCCTTTTCTGGAAAACCTCAGTATTTTCTCTTAAGGCCTTCAACTGATTGGATGGGACCCATCCACATTATCAAAGATAACATTTACTTAAAGTCAACTGATTGTATTGAATATATGTTAACCACATCTACAAAATATCTTCACAGCAACACCTAGATTACTATTCGATCAAAGAACTGGGTACTATAGCCTGACCAGGTGATACATAAAACTAACCATCATACTCACCAATCTCACTTCTAAGTTTACTCTAAAAATATATTTGCACATGTAAAATTTTATACATATACACACATATTTATGGAAAATCTTTGCAGCATTGTTTTATAATAACCAAAGACTAGGAACAACCTAAATTTAAACAGAGGACTGGTTAAGTATTATATATATTGAGATGAAATATCTGAAATATTGTTAGGTTAAGAAAACTAGATACCATTTTGTGTGAAAATATCTTTAAAAAGTATTCACACTCGGGTTTCCCTGGTGGCGCAGTGGTTGAGAGTCCGCCTGCCGATGCAGGGGACACGGGTTCGCGCCCCGGTCCGGGAAGATCCCACATGCCGCGGAGCGGCTGGGTTCATGACCCATGGCCGCTGAGCCTGCGCGTCCGGATCCTGTGCTCCGCAACGGGAGAGGCCACAACAGTGAGAGGCCCGCGTACCGCAAAAAAAAAAAAAAAAAAAAAAAAAAGACTGACAGCACCAAGTGCTGGAGAGGATGTGGAGTAGCCATAATTCTCACACACTGTTGGTGGAAGGAATTAGAAAATGGTAACTTTGGAAAAAGTTATGGTGGTTTCTTATAAAATGAAACATATATCTACCCAACAGTCTAATGATTTCATTCCTTTGTGTTTACCTAAGCGAAATGAAAACATGTGGCCACAAAAAAAGACCATTATAGAAGAATGTTCATAACAGCTTTATTCTCAATAGCCAAAAACTAGAAAGAGCCCAGATATTCATCAACAAAAGAACAGCTAAACCCATCATGGTATATTCATATAATGGAATACTAATTAAGGAAACAGAAGAAACTATTAATACTTGCTATAGATGGAGTGTTTGTGTTCTACCAAAATTTATATGTTGAAATCTAACCCCCAGTATGATGGTATTTGGAGGTGGGGTCTTTGGGAAGCGGTTTTGTCATGAAGGTTGAGTCCCCATGAATGGGATTAGTAGCCTTATAAAAGAGACCTCAGAGAGCTTCCTCTCCCCTTCCACCATGTGAAGCCACAGCAAGAAGACAGTCCTCTATGAACCAGGAAGCAAGCTCTCACCAGACACCGAATATGCCAGTGCCTTGATCTTGAACTGCCCAGCCTCCAGAACTATGAGAAATAAACTTCTGTTGTTTATAACCACGCAATCTATGGTATTTTTGTTACCATATAGCAGCCCAAGCAAACTGAGGGACTACTCCAAGATGCAACAGTATGGATAAATTTAAAAGACATTATGCTATTTGGGGCTTCCCTGGAGGCACAGTGGTTAAGAAATCCGCCTGCCAATGCAGGGGACACGGGTTCAAGCCCTCGTCCGGGAAGATCCCACATGCCGCGGAGCAACTAAGCCCGTGCACCACAACTACTGAGTAAAAAAAAAAAAAAAAAAAAGACATCATGCTATTTGATAGAAGTTTTAAACAAAACACTACATATGATATCATTACACTTATATAAAGTTCTAGAACAGGCAAAACTAATCTGTGATAGAAAAAGTTAGAACAGTGGTCTCCTCTGGAGAATGAGGGTGAGTGTTGACTAAAAGGGGGATGAAGGAACTTTATGGGGTTCGTGGTAATTCTCTACATCTTGATAAGGGCTTGGGTCTCATAGGTCAAAGCTTCTAGAATGGCACACTTAAGGCTTAGATATTTCACAGTATATAAATTTTAATTTGAAAATATTCTTAAACAAATATAGAACTCTAGTTGATATGCATACATAGTTACTATATAGTAAATATATATTAAATATAATAAATAGTAAATATACTTTTACCTATCAAGGAAGCAAAGTTTGTGTTTATTTTCAATGTAAATGCAGTATTGGCTATGGTTCAGTGAAAGGGGCACTGTTATACATGATTGATGGAAATGTTGTATAAATAATGTTTACTATATTGTTATTCACAAATCTAAGTAATTGGAATTATTATTACTGTTTTTTTTTTTTTTCGGTACGTGGGCCTCTCACTGTTGCGGCCTCTCCCATTGCGGAGCACAGGCTCCGGACGCGCAGGCCCAGCGGCTATGGCTCACAGGCCTAGCCACTCCGCAGCATGTGGGATCCTCCTGGACCGGGGCACGAACCCGTGTCCCCTGCATCAGCAGGCAGACTCTCAACCACTGCGCCACCAGGGAAGCCCTGGAATTAATTTTTAAATTGAAAATATTTAAAAGTTAATTATATATGTGAGGTGGAATACTTAAGCAAACTATTAAAAATTATAGAATATCAATTATGTGGAAATGTTTGAAAATTTTTATTTTCAAACATAAGATGTCTGAAGTAAAAATTTTAGTTAAATAGAGAATAACTCAAATTATGTAAAATTTTGTGTCAATATTTAGAAATTTTATGAGGCATTGTCTTGCAGTAGAATATCACATTAATTTTATTCCTTTTTCTGAATTTCATTGTTTTTCAATTTTTTGACAGTTAATATGTTAATTTTGAATAGAAAAAAGTGCAATTTATTTATCTATTTATTTATTTACTTATTTAAAGTATAGTTGATTTACAATATTATTTTAGTTTCAGGTGTACAACATAGTGATTCAAAATAATATTATAGATTATACTCCATTTATAGTTATTATAAAATACTGTCTATATTCCCTGTGCTATACAATGTATCCTTGTAGCTTATTTACTTTGCACATAGTAGTTCATACCTCTTAAACCCCTACCCTTATCTTGCCACTCCCACCTTCCCTCTCCCTACTGGTAACCACTAGTTTTCTCTCTATATCTGTGATTCTGTTTCTTTTTTTTTATATTCACTAGTTCATTGTATTTTTAGATTCCACATATAAGTAATAACATACAATATCTGTCTTTCCCTGTCTGACTTAGTTTAGTAAACATAATACCCTCCACATCCATCCATGTTGTTGAAAATGGCAAAATTTCATTCTATTTAATGGCTGAGTAGTATTCGTGTGTGTGTGTGTGTCATCTTCTTTATCCATTCATCTGTTGATGGACATGTGTGTGTGTATGTGTCATCTTCTTTATCCACTCATTTGTTGATGACAAGTTGCTTCCATATCTTGGGTATTGTAAATAATGCTTCAGTGAACATAAGGGTACATATATCTTTTCAAATTAGTGTTTTTGGATATATACCTAGAAGTGGAATTGCTGGATCATAGATTTTTGAGGAAACTCCATACTGTTTTTCACAGTGGCTGCACCAATGTACATTCCCACCAACAGTGTATAAGAGTTCCCTTTCCTCCACATCCTCACCAACATTTGTTATTTGTGTTCTTTTTGATGATAGCCATTCTGACAGGTGTGATGTGATATCTCATTGTGGTTTTGATTTGCGTTTCCCTGATGATTGGTGATGTTGAGCATGTTTTCATGTGCCTGTTGGCCATCTGTATGTCTTTTTTGGAGAAATGTCTATTTAGGTGTTTCTGCCTATTTTTTGATTGTGTTGTTTGTTTTTGTTATTGAGTTGTATGAGTTTATATATTTTAAATATTAACCCTTTATTGGTCATATCATTTGCAAAGATTTTCTCCCATTCAGTAGGTTTTCTTTTCATTTTGTTGATGGTTTCCTTTGCTGTGGAAAAGTTTTTTTTTTTTTTAACATCTTTATTGGGGTATAATTGCTTTACAATGGTGTGTTAGTTTCTGCTTTATAACAAAGTGAATCAGTTATACATATACATATGTTCCCATATGTCTTCCCTCTTGCATCTCCCTCCCTCCCACCCTCCCTATCCCACCCCTGTGGAAAAGTTTTTAAGTTTGATTAGGTCCCATTTGTTTATTTTTGCTTTAATTTCCATTGCCTTAGGAGACAGATCCAAAAAAAATATTGCTACAATTTAGGTCAAAGAGTGTTCTGCCTGTGTTTTCTTATAGGAGTTTTATGGTTTCTGGTCTTACATTTAAGTCTTTAATCCATTTTGAGTTTATTTTTGTATTTGGTGTTAGAGAATGTTCTAATTTTATTCTTTTACATGTAGCTGTCCAGTTTTC
>NW_020174424.1:1131215-1131603 GCF_003031525.2 Neophocaena asiaeorientalis asiaeorientalis | reverse complement strand
GTGTGTGTGTGTGTGTCATCTTCTTTATCCATTCATCTGTTGATGGACATGTGTGTGTGTATGTGTCATCTTCTTTATCCACTCATTTGTTGATGACAAGTTGCTTCCATATCTTGGGTATTGTAAATAATGCTTCAGTGAACATAAGGGTACATATATCTTTTCAAATTAGTGTTTTTGGATATATACCTAGAAGTGGAATTGCTGGATCATAGATTTTTGAGGAAACTCCATACTGTTTTTCACAGTGGCTGCACCAATGTACATTCCCACCAACAGTGTATAAGAGTTCCCTTTCCTCCACATCCTCACCAACATTTGTTATTTGTGTTCTTTTTGATGATAGCCATTCTGACAGGTGTGATGTGATATCTCATTGTGGTTTTGA
>NW_020174424.1:1111351-1131063 GCF_003031525.2 Neophocaena asiaeorientalis asiaeorientalis | reverse complement strand
CCCTCCCTATCCCACCCCTGTGGAAAAGTTTTTAAGTTTGATTAGGTCCCATTTGTTTATTTTTGCTTTAATTTCCATTGCCTTAGGAGACAGATCCAAAAAAAATATTGCTACAATTTAGGTCAAAGAGTGTTCTGCCTGTGTTTTCTTATAGGAGTTTTATGGTTTCTGGTCTTACATTTAAGTCTTTAATCCATTTTGAGTTTATTTTTGTATTTGGTGTTAGAGAATGTTCTAATTTTATTCTTTTACATGTAGTAAGTTTGATTAGGTCCCATTTGTTTATTTTTGCTTTAATTTCCATTGCCTTAGGAGACAGATCCAAAAAAAATATTGCTACAATTTAGGTCAAAGAGTGTTCTGCCTGTGTTTTCTTATAGGAGTTTTATGGTTTCTGGTCTTACATTTAAGTCTTTAATCCATTTTGAGTTTATTTTTGTATTTGGTGTTAGAGAATGTTCTAATTTTATTCTTTTACATGTAGCTGTCCAGTTTTCCCAGCACCACTCATTGAAGAGACTGTCTTTTCTGCATTGTATATTCTTACTGCTTTGTTATAGATTAATTGGCCATAGTGTGTGGTTTTATTTCTAAAATTATTTGTTCTAGTTTGAGAAGGGTAGGTGTTAACTCTTTCTAAATACTCGGTAGAATTTACCTGTGAAGCTATCTCATACTGGACTTTTATTTGTTAAGAGGTTTTTTTAAAATTACTGATTCAATTTCATTAATGGTAATTGGTCTATTCATATTTTCTATTTCTTCCTCGTTCAGTCAGGGAAGATTTTACATTTCTAGAAGTTTATCTGTTTCTTCCAGATAGTCCATTTTATTGGCATATAATTGTTCATAGTAATCTCTTATAATGCTTTGTATTTTTGTAGTATCACTTGCAACTTCTTTTTTATTTCTGATTTATTGATTTGGTCCCTCTCTCTTTTTTTCTTCATGAGTCCGGCTAAATTTTTATCAATTTTATCTTTTCAAAGAACCAGCTCTTAGTTTCACTGATATTTTCTGTTGTTTTTTTAGTCTCAATTTCATTTATTTCTGCTCTGATCTTTATGATTTCTTTCCTTCTACTAACTTTGGGTTTTGTTTGTTCTTCTTTTTCTAGTTCTTTAGGTGTAAGGTTAGGTTGTTTATTTGAGATTTTTCTTATTTCCTGAGGTAAGCTTGTATTGCCATAAACTTTCCTCTTAGAACTGCTTTTAATGCATCCCACAGATTTTGGATTGTTTTGTCTTTGTTTTCATTTGTCTTCAGGTATTTTTTAATTTCTTCTTTGATTTCTTCAGTGATCCATTGGTTGCTTAGTAGCATCTTGTTTAGCCTTCACATGTTTGTGTTTTTTGCAGTTTTTTTCTTATAGTTGATTTCTAGTCTTATACCACTGTGGTCAGAAAAGATGCTTGATATGATTTCAGTTCTCTTAAATTCACTGAGGCTTGTTTTGTGGCCTAGCAAGTTATCTATCCTGAAGAATGCTGCTTTTGGATGGAATCTTCATACCTATTAAATCCATCATGTCTAGTGTGTGATTTAAGACCAATGTTTCCTTATTGATTTTCTGTATGGGTGATCTGTCCATTGATTAAGTGGGGTGTTGAAGTCCCTTACTATTATTGTGTTACTGTCAATTTCTCTCTTTATGTCTGTTAATATTTGCTTTATGTATTTAGATGGTCCAATGTTGGGTGCCTATATATTTACAATTGTTATACCTTCTTCTTGGACTGATCCCTTGATCATCATGTAATGTTCCTCTTTGTCTCTTGTAGCAGTCTTTAAAGTCAATTTTTTCTGATATAAGTATTGTTACCCTGGGTTTTTTTGAGTTCCATTTGCATGGAATTCTTTTTTCTATTCCCTCACTTTCAGTCTGTGTGTGACTTTAGATCTGATGTGAATCACTTGTAGGCAGCATATTTATGAGTCTTTTGTGGATCCATTTAGCCACTCTAAATCTTTTGATTGGAGCATTTAGTTCATTGACATTTAAAATAATTATTGATAGGTATGTACTTATTGTCACTTTAATTGTTTTTGGGCCGTTTCTGTAGTTCTTTTTTGTTCCTTTCATTTTCTTTTGTTCTCTTTCCTTGTGAATTGATGATTATCTGGTTTTATGTTTGGATTTTTGAGTCCTTTGCCTTTTTTGTGTGTGTATAGATTTTTGGTTTGTGGTTTACCATGAGGTTTATACATAGCCATATGTGTGTGTGTGCATGATTTTAAGTTGCAGATCTCTTAATTTCAAATGCATTTTAACAACTTTGCATTTTTACTCCCCTTCCCTCATGATTACTGTTTTTTTTTGTTGTTGTTGTTTGTTTTTTCGCGGTACGCGGGCCTCTCACTGTTGTGGCCTCTCCCGTTGCGGAGCACAGGCTCCGGACGCGCAGGCTCAGCGGCCATGGCTCACGGGCCCAGCCGCTCTGCGGCATGTGGGATCTTCCCAGACCGGGACACGAGCCCGTGTTCCCTGCATCGGCAGGCGGACTCTCAACCACTGCGCCACCAGGGAAGCCCATGATTACTGTTTTTGACATCATATTTAACATCTATTTGTTTTGGGTATCCCTTAACTGCTTATTATGTATATAGATGATTTTACTACTTTTGTCTTTTAACATTCCTACTAGCTTTGGATATGGTTGATTTCCTACTTTACTGTATATTTGCCTTTACCAATGGGCTCTTTCCTGCCATAATTTTCATGTTTATAGTTGTGGCCTTTTCTTTTTTTGCTTAGGGAAATTCCTTTAACATTTCCTGTAAAGCTGATTTGTGATGCTGAACTCAGATTTTGCCAGCACCAGTGTCCACATGGTAGAACGAGCTCCCCAAAATGCCTGGCACCAGTATCTGTGTCTCCAGGGTGAGCTCCAGTTGCCTCCTGCCTCTCCAGGAGACTCTCCAAGATCGGCAGGTGGGCTTGACCCAGGCTCCTTTTAAATTACTGCTTCTGTCTTGGATCCCGGAGTGTGTGAGATTTTGTGTGCACTCTTTAAGAGTGGAGTTTCTATTTCTCCCAGCTCTCTGGGTCTCCCAAAACTAAGTCCTGCTGGCCTTCAAATCCATACATTCTGAGGGCTAGTCTTTCTGGCACAGGAGCACTGGGCTGGGAGCCCAATGTGGGGTTCAAACCCCTCACTCCTTGGGAAGAAACTCTGCAATTGTAATTATTCTCCTCTTTGTGGGTTTCCCATCTCAGGGTGTGGGTCTTTACTATACCATGAGTCCACCCCTCCTACCTGTCTTGTTGTGGTTCCTTCTTTATATATTTAATTGTAGAAGACCTTTGCTGGTAGGTTCTGGTCTTTTTCATCAATAGTTTTTCTGTAACTAGATGTAATTTTGGTATGCCTGTGAGAGGAGGTGAGCTCAGGGTCTTTCTACTCTGCCATTTTGGAAACTTCCCCAGTACTTGCTATTCTTGGAAGGAAGTAATCCAGATATTTGAGGCACTCAGAAAATTTAAACAAGGTTAACTGAGAACAGTATTTAACTTTGCTGCATAACAAATACCCCAAAACTTAGTTTTTAAAACAATAACCATTTATTTAGTTCATGATTCTGTGGATCAGCAATGTGGGCTGGGCTTAGCAGGGTGGCTTTTCTGGCCTCAGCTGAGGTAACTCATATGACTGTGATCAGCTGCCAGATTGACTAGGGGTGGCTGGCTATTGACTCGGGTGTCTTGGCAGTCTTCCATGTTGTTTCTCATCCTCTAGTAGGCTAGCCTAAGTTTGTTCACAAAGTCACTCAGCAAGTATCCAACAGAGCTAGTAGAAGTGTGCAAGGACTCTTGAGGCCCTGGTGAAATTGGTACACATTTTTTCTGTAGCATTCCATTGGCAAAAGCAAGTTACAAGACCAGCCTCGATACTAGAGGTAAAAAAGAGACTCCACCTGTTAATAAAGTGAGCTGAAAAGTCACATCATGTAGCAGTTTAGATAACAGGGGGGGAATAATTTGCGGCCATTTTTGCAAATCTATGATAGTGAACACTAGCCCTTATGTTATAAAAAGATAATATACTGACTGTTAAGGGTATGAATAATATGTAAAGATTTTTAATGGAGACTTTCCTGGTGGTCAGTTGGTAAAAAAACCACCTTCCAATGCAGGAGATGTGGGTTTGATCCCTGGTCGGGGAACTAAGATCCCACATGACGTGGGGCAACTAAGCCCATACACCGCAGCTACTGAGCCCACGCACCACAACTAGAGAGAGAAAACCCACACACCACAACTACAGAGAAGCCCGTGTGCTACAATGAAGACCCAACACAGCCAAAAGAAAAAGTAATAAATAAATAAAATAAAAGATTTTTAGTGATAAAATTATAAGTAATCAACCAATTCATGTGTAATTACTTACAAAAGTTAATAAAATTCTACTTTTATAGTAGCTATTCAACATGGTAAAGCCCATCCACAACTTGCTATTCTTTTTTATATCTGGAAAACCTTAGTCATGCTAAATTTAATGAGCCTGATTAATTTTAGAAAAAAGAAATGTGGAAGGCAAAAATAAGAATTCAAAACCAGACAAAAACGTGAAGCAGAGTCTACTTCATTGTCTATATTTACCATATGTATTGAATTTCTGCCAGTTTGCTTTTACCTAGTCATGAGAAATTTTATTCATGAGAAATTTTAATTGACTTGCATTTACATGCACAATTCATACACGTGGGTGCACACACACACACATTCCTATACAAATTCTCCCCCTCCAAAGAGTAAATCTACTCTCTGCACCTCTTTGAAGACAACTAAACGTTTACATACACGACATTGTAACTCACCTATACTCCAATAAAAATTTTAAAAAAAGAAAATTAAAATAAGAAAAAAAAGTTTACATAGTGTTAGCATGTAGGTGCTGTAGAATTTCTATCCAGTATCTTTTCTCAAGAAAGTCTAGAAAACTATGTAAATAAACATGTGGAAAGTATGTTTTTATGTACAGATTTATATATGGTTTAAAAATTTAGAATTTTTAAATCAAGGGTATACTTGGAGATCACCTTCAATCTTAGTTTTATACAGATAACTGAGATCCAGGAAATTAAGTGATTTAATACATTTAATGCTGGTAATTTCTGAATTAAAGGAATAATTGCATGAACTATCTGTAGTAAATATGGTGGATTGGTGCTTAACATCTCTTTTATCTTCCTGTACTGTGTTGTCTGGAAAACGAATAACTATACTTCCTAGACTCCCTTGCAGGTAGGGTTCTGGATGTGATTTAGGACTGACCAATCAGATGCTTTTGCCACTGTGAGGCATAGGCTGTGCTTCTGCTGCATTTTCTTCCTCCACTGCTGGAAAAAATAATGATGGAAGTGTTTGCTTTTTCTGTGGGAGTATCAGCTAAAGTCCTATTGTTCAAGGAACCCTGAAGTATGCCTTAAGACAAGGTGTGGACTGTTTGTAGGAGGTGTGCCACAATTCTGGAACCAGGAGTAGTGACATTCCTTGACCATGGCAGGTTGCCTGATCCTGTTGGTTTCCTGATTGTAGTAGTTTCCTGATCTTAAAGTCTTATTAACTATTAAGGTAGAAGTGTGGTTCTGGAACTGGAGGATCCCTGATTATGGAAGATTCAGCAGCTCCCTTGGTGCCTATGTTAGTTTGCCAGGGCTTCCCTAACAAAGTTCCACAAACTGGGGAAGCTTAAGACAACATAAATGTATTCTTTCACAATTCTGCAGGCTAGAAGTTCAAAATCAGGTTATCAGTAGAGCCATGCTCTATCTGAAGGCTCTAGGGCCAATCCTTCCCTGCCTTTTCTAGTTTCTGGGGGTTGCTGGCAATCCTTGGCATTCCTTGGTTTATAGAGGCATCACTCCAATCTCTGCCTCCAGCTTCAAATGTCCTTTTTTCATGTGTCAGTGTCTCTTCTGTCAGTGTCCTTTTAAGGACACTAGACATTGGATTAAGGCCCACCTTAATCGAGTACAACCTCATCTTAACTTGATTACATCTGCAAGATCCTATTTCCAAATAAGGTCACATTTACAGGTTTCAGGTAAACATGACTTTTGGGGGGATAGTATTCAACCCAGTATAGTGCCTCAACAGTGAAATGTAGCTGTGGCAATCTTTCCTGAAAGTTCAATCCAGACTCAGTCCCTTTATCCCTCCTCCAAAATCTGAAAGTCTTTTAATATCCTGTAAACTAGCTAGAGTGGATTCTATTCTTCGCAAATGAACTCAGACAATATATTTTTGTACATTTTTTCCTTAAGTGTTCCACTGAAGGTTTTTTTTTTATCACAGGTGTCAGTAAAAGAACATTCTTCCTAATTTGAAACCTAAATCTTTCATACTCAGTCCTTTGAAATCTCAAGAGTTTCATTTTTAATTGCTACTTTTGGGTCCATCGACAAAGTCCTGATCAGATACAGATGTGGGGAAGAGAACCAGAATTTTTTTTTTTGCGGGACGTGGGCCTCTCACTATTGTGGCCTTTCCCGTTGCGGAGCACAGGCTCCGGACGCGCAGGCTCAGCGGCCATGGCTCACGGGCCTAGCCACTCCACGGCATGTGGGATCTTCCCGGACTGGGGCACGAACCCACATGCCCTGCATCGGCAGGCGGACTCTCAACCAGTGCGCCACCAGGAAAGCCCGAGAACGAGGATTTTTTGAGAGACTACTATATGACAGAGACTTTATTAGTTAATTAGGCACTACAATTTGTTATCTGAATTTAACAGAAAAGAAAACTGAGGCCCAGGTAAGAGGCATAACTTTAATAATACTTTGCAGCAAATAAGTGGGAGTCTAATAAATTAAACAATAATGGTTTTTTTTCTATAATTCTATTGTTCCATGAAGTACTTTATTGGAGAGGGAAAGGGTAGTTGAAGGATTTTAAGTGTCCCTGATTGTTAGATTAACATGGCATAAATAATATAATTATCCAGCAATGGAACCAACTTAAAATAAGAACTTCTAAATCCAAGAGAGTATTGTTTCCTCCAAATAAGTCACATTGGGAGCTATGTAGTGATTTCAAGTATTGCCCCAAGTATTTTGAATGTTTTCTGTTGGAATTACCATTAGAACTGAAGTCACTGTCTTTTGAATATCCTCAATGGCAAGTTTTCTTTCCTTTTTGGGTTGCTTTTTCCCTTTTAGAATGGCACTGATTTTAAAGACTAGTCAAAGGTTGTCCAGAGCAAAGTGTAGTAAATAAAATGGATGATCAAGCAGTGATTTGTGCTATGTACAACACCACAGATGTTTTAGAATTTCTGCGTAATAAGCTTGCCTGACTGTTTGACCCTGTAGATTAATTCCGCATGGACAATACCATTTATGTTGATGAAACAAATTAACATTGTCTTCATTTGTGATTCAGGCAGGCATACTTTCTTAGATCTTTGGTTTCTTGGACTTTTCCATTCAAGATTTTGGCATCTTCTTTTCAGGTGATACTTGAAATATCAAGTTTCCTTAGGTTTCTATTGTCCTCAGAAACACATTACTTTGTCCAACTTCTCTTGAAAGGTTAGAATAAATGTCACGTCTTCTGTGTTTCTGTTCATCACTCCAAATACATGGCAGTCTTCACAGCACCTCTGCTTTGGCTCAGATTTTCTTTTGGAATGAAGCTATTTAATGCTTCTTAAACACACGAAAAGATGCTCAGCATCCTCCGAATGAGAGAAACAAAATTAAAGCTACAATCACACTTTATCCACCTACCAGTGGGCAAAGATCAGGAAGTTTAATAACCACAGTATACTGCAAAAAAAACTTTCATAAATTGTCAGCCAGAGTATACAACCCCTAAGGTATGTAACTTGTCAATATCCTTCCGAGTTAAAAATGCACATACCCTTTGATGTAGCAATCCTAATTCTAGGAAATATCCCATAGGTGTACTTAGACACATGCAATATCATACATATACATGTTATTCACAGCAAACTTATTTATAACAGCAAAAGAGAGCAAAAATAGAGGTTTGGTTAAATCAGTCATGGCACACCCATGCAGTGGAATATTAATTAGCTCTCAAGAATTATTATGAAATATTCTAAATCTTGCTTTGAGAGATGGATACACCCTTGTATTCAATTCTCCAAATGTATGAAAATGAATCTTAGCATTTTACTAAGTGCACATTTTACCCCAGTATAAAAAGAAATATGGACAGCATAGAGCTAGGTTAAAAAAAAAAAAATTAGGACTCCATGACACCTTTTCCAAGACATTTGTTAAAGTAAAAAAATGGGACTATGGATCAGTATGTATGTTATTACTAGTATAGAAAACAACATATAAATATGGTTGCATATGCATGGGATATCTCTTGAAGGATGCAAGAACAAGGTAATAGTAGTTGCTTCTAGGAAAGAGAACCACATGGGTGAAAGATAAAGGCAGGAGGGAGATAGTTTTCACTTTATACCCTTCCTACTTTCAATTTTTATAACTTGTACATCTACTTATGTATTCAAAAGGAAAAAAAATTTTAATGAAGCACTTTCATAATCTAAATTTGTCATCAGCCACTATTCCCATGATTAATTGCTTATTTGAAAGAACAAACCTCTGTCAATAGATACATGAACTCTTTGGGCTTCTACTGTGCTACTGTTTTCCACCTCACAATAAACACTCTTGCTATCTTTGAAAAAAATGTTTGTCCCAATAAAATAATATTTTCTTGACATGATATTACCTCCATAAGCTCTTTTAGTATAGCAAGTACCTCATTTGCTGAATTAAATCCATCTGTGGCAGTATCTGGGCAATACAAAATGGGCCATGCATTTTCATGAGAAAGGAAAAAATAATGGCCTTTCTTTATGCACACAGCTGGTTAAGGCAATGATCGGCTTCCTTTGACAGCCCAGTCACGGGAACACAAAGTGGTAAGCCGGCTATAATGCTCAATATTCAAATAATGTGTGCATTAAATGACTTGAAAATAACACCAAAAACACTGTGATTTTTTTTCTTTTTTCAAAACTTTCTTTTATGTTTTAATGGAATTTTAAAGAGTTAAACTCATGAAAATGAAAACATTATTGGATTATCTATTGAAATATGTGTCAAAATTCTGTAACATTACCTGGCCTTTTCTAGTCTCTTGAATTGCTTATATATACACCACTCTTCTTTGTATTTAAGGAACAACTGATTTGAAGACTACTTGACTGAACTATCTGCTTCATTGAGCTGTGAAATACTGTCATATAGCTTCTACCTGATTTGGAGACCAAACTAATAAATTATTTATATTGATTATTCAAATTAACGGTTACTTTAGCATTTTTAAAACACAGATTAACAACAGCCATCATTCACAGAGTATTGTTGCGGGTGCATAAAGGTAGTTTTGGAATTAATATTTATAATATTTGGATGGAGGAATACAGGCACATATGGAATATTTGTCTCTTAACTCAAAATTACCAAAAATTGATGCTTGAAGAAGGAACACTCCACTCTTAGTGATTGTCTCCTGGCTATCTACAGCCTTACCTTCTGGCTTTAAATGGTCTCAAACTGCATAGTACCTCAGTAGGCATTTTTAATTAAAATTAAATTGAAATTTAATTAATAAAATTTTGTTGAAAAGCTTTAATGTAATAATAGCGAATATGCCTTGTCAAGCGATAGAGGAATATAGTGCTGAGTTTAAGTTTTAGCCTTTGGAGTTAGAGCATGTTTGAATCCTGGCTTTGCTGCAGATAAACTGAGATTAGGGTTCGGTTTGTTATTTAACCATCATGACCTTCAATTTCTCCATCTATCAAAATGCACATAATGTGATCTACCTCAGCAGGTTGTAGGTGAAGATCAGTCAGGAGAATGTATCTAAAATGCTTAGTGCAATGTATCCATAAATTATAGCTATTGTTATTGTTGTAAAAGGAAATGCTTTGAATCATAGACATTCCTGAAAATTATCCTAAAGGAGTATATTATGATCCAATGTTATCTTTGTTATGAGGATTGAATTCTATTCATTCCCGCAGTGATTCATTCACATGTGGGGTTCTGAAAGAGAAAGTCATACCAAAGTCTTCTTTATAGCAAAGGAAAAAAAATGTCTTTGTATCAAGAACAAAGCTTTTGTGGGACTTCCCTGGTGGTCCAATGGTTAAGACTCTACGCTCCCAATGGAGGGGGGCTGAGTTCAATCCCTGGTCAGGGAACTAGATCCTGTATGCCATAACTAAAAGATCCCACATGCCGCAACTAAGACCAGGTGCAGCCAAATAAATAAAAAGTATTTTTTTAAAAAAAGAAAAAAGCTTTTGTGGATTAACCTGATTAACTTATAGTAAGAATAGTCTTTCGAGACATCATTTTTTTTTAATTTATGTCATTGAAGTATAGTAAGTCCCCTACATACGAACGAGTTCCATTCGAGAGTGTGTTCGTAAGTCCAATTTGTTCATAAGTCCAACAAAGTTAGCCTAGGTACCCAACTAACACAATCAGCTATATAGTACTGTACTGTAATAGGTTTATAATACTTTTCATACAAATAATACATAAAAAACAAAGACAAAAAATAAAGAACATTTTTAATCTTACAGTACAGTACCTTGAAAAGTACAGTAATACAGAACAACAGCTGGCATACAGGGGCTGGCATCAAGTGAACAGGCATGAAGAGTTACTGACTGGTGGAGGGAGAGGAGGTGGGAGGTGGTAGAGCTGAAAGATCGTCAGCAATAGGAGACGGAGGGCAAGCTGCAATTTCACTCACACCTGACGTTAATAGAATGAACGTTTGCATCTTTGAAAGTTTTCAACTTAAAGGTTCGTATGTAGGGGACTTACTGTATAGTGATTTAATTTTTCTGGATAAGTTCATTTGTGTCACATTTTAGATTCCACATATAAGGATATGTAAATACTAAATATCATATAGTATTTGTCTTTCTCTGTCTGACTTACTTCACTTCGTATGATAATCTCTATGTCCATCCATGTTGCTGCAAATGGCATTATTTCATTCTTTTTTATGGCTGAGTAGTATTCCATTTTATATATGTTCCACATCTTCTTTATCATTCGTCTGTCAATGGACATTTAGGTTGTTTCCATGTCAAGGCATCATTTTTGAACCCTTCATATATTTAACACTGTCTGAAGTCAAAGTCATTTTGAGATGATTCCTTTCCATTCTGCTCTTCTCTCCCAGCTTCTGGGGTCTCTCCACCAAACCCAGGCCATCAGAGAATGGTTAAAATAAGACCCTGTGACCCAATAACTTGAATGCTCTAGTTTTGGAGTCTTTGAGTCAAAACTACAGTCATACTCACATGACCAGTCTCCGTCTCCCAAAATGACAAATTATTTGTTGACATGTCTGTCTGCCCCATTAGATGTTGTTTCTTTGAGAGTAAGGGATGGGGCTCATCCATCTTTCCATCATTCCACAACTCTATGCAGAAAGCTTGCACACAGTAGGTACACAGTTTGTTTCTTTAAAATAATGTACTGAATAATATTTTATTCTAACCATTTCAATGAAAATATTTTTTTAAATAGTTACTCTTTCAATAGTTCTTATTTCAATTTTCTTATTACAAAAAGACTTAGTCCTTTTTAATGAGTATTTTGCTTTCATTGTCATTTGTTATGTCTAATTCCAGGAAAGCCACCAGTGACCACTGAGATTTTCAAAGTTGTCACCTATCTGGGAGCCCCCCGACTCAGGTGCTTTTCTAGTTGTGGCTTTCCTGTGTCATGGTAATCTTCTCAGAACTATCACAGTTATTTTCAACTCTGGTTGCATGTTAGAATCCCCTCCCTGCCCAGTTTCTAGATGCAGCTTATTATTTAGTAGAATCTAGGTGACACCCAGGCATGGGAAGTTTTAACAAGCTGGAGAGGTGACTCTGATGTCCAAGCAGGTTGAAAACCACCTGGACCACCTATGTTTTACTCTTGGGGGGAGGGGCGACCAAAGTCTGCTCACCCTGGTCTAACCTGAGTGTGGGCTCTATGCCTTTTGAATCATGCTATGCAGACTCTGCAAAATTCTGCTCCACTGGTCTGATGTGGACTAAAAATGTTTGGCCTGTGCAGTATTATTGTCTTATAATTGTGAAATATTTCAAGCGTACAGAACAGTAGGGTCACTAACGTAATAGAAACTCATGGACCTATCATCTAGTCTAACAAATCTTAACATTTTGCTATATTTATTGCAGATTTTTATTAAAGCAATAAAACATTACAGATGCCATAGAAGCCCTTTATGTGCCTCTCCCCTGCCTACCCTCTCAAGGGATCACCACTACCCAGAATTTGAAGTTTATCGCTCAGGCCCATGTTTCACTATGTATTTATTCAAAGACTGTGTTTAGCATTTTCTTGTTTTGAAACATTATGTATATGGTATCAGATTCTGTGCAGTATTTTATAAAGTCAGGCCAATATTTAAAAATGGAAATATTTCACATAAAATCAGATTTGTTGGCTTCTCCTAAAACAACCAGAAGATCTGGCAGCACTGGGCGAGCTTTCTGGCATGATGGTATACCATGCTGGGCCAACGCTGGTCGGTGTGACACTGTCCCACTGCTCACACTGTGTAGACATATGTGCTTGCACCTGGGCTGTGTCTCCTTGGATGCAGGTCTGGCCCCTGATACTGAACTTCCTTCCATCATGATTCTTTGCTTTCTTCAAGGCCATTTCTGCCGTCCTCTCCTAACTGCTTAATAGCAAAGGCATCTACCTCTCTAGCTGCCTCTAATATCTACCTCTCCTTCTGCTGTTTTGTTGCATTTTTATTTTATTTTATTTTTTTTGCCATGATGTGTGGCTTGTGGGATCTTAGTTCCCTGACCAGATATTGAACCCTTGCCATGGCAGTGAAATTGCCAAGTCCTAACCATTGGACCATCATGAATTCCCTCTTTTGTCTGGTTTTCATTTTCATTTTTTTGCTATTTCCTGCCATTTCTCTTAGAATTCTTGCCTTTAGCACCAGTAGGGCATGGGTTTTTTGGTTTTGATTTGTAGACTTTGCCAGTCAATTGTAAGAGAAGTGATTTATTTCGATCAGCAAATCAACCCATCATACGGCATCTCTGTGACCTCTGGTTTGAGCTAGTCTCCTTATTTTAAGTGTTGTTTACATGTTTCAGTAACTTGGGGGTAGCTGGGGTGCTGGAAGATTGGACACTGGATAAAATGGGATTGTATGGGTTATACAATTCTTAAGGGCTGAGATAGCTTTTGTAAGGCCAACTGGCCCGAGGCAGGGGAACGCAATCAGACTCGCAGGTTGCATCAGACCGAAACTTTCCGGACCACCCAGTTCCAGAAACTGACCAGGAGACTTTCCGGACCACCCAGTTCCAGGAACTGACTTGTGGACTTTTCCACCCGGCCCAGCCTTCCCGCCTTTCGAGGGGCGGGACTAACGGTCCCAAGACTGATGCAACCGGCACCGGATATTGTCACGATACCCGAAGAGACCACCAAATAAGGAGTAACCTGTGCCCTCCCGGATTCACCACACCCCTTTCCCTTCTTCCCCTATGAATTCTGCCCAAACTCTCGCCCGGGGCGCGCCTCCTCTGGCCCCTTTGTCTCACACCAGTGAACCTTGCCCGGGAGCGTTCCCAAATAAAGCTTGTTTAAGCTCTCCTCCGTTTCTTGGTGCCGTTCCTTACAGTTTTGTCTTTTATTTTTCTACAGCATTTGGCAAAGTGTCATGCAAATTATAGTCCCTAAAAATGTATTTACTGAATGAAAGAATATTAGTAAGTTAAATTATTAAATGTTTTATTACATACCCCTTATAAACCAGGGCAGCCACTGACCCTCCTTTGTTTTTCAGAATACAGGTAACTCAACATGCCTCTCCTGATAAAGATCTGAGGCTGGCATGGAGGCCGTAGAGGCAGAGATGAAAGAGTGTTCAGGGTTTGTTGATAGTTTTGGTGGGAGGATTTTTTAATAGAGAGGAAAAGAGAGGCTTTGAGACATCCTTGGTGTTTGGAACATTTTGAAGTTGAGAGGGGTTGAACAAAAATTTTCAGAAAATGCTGTTTTGTGTAATGAACAGGATTCCTATTTGAGATTCTTCAGTGGAGACAGCAATAAAGAATCAAATTGCTTTTAATTACATTTTTATGTCAGTCTGCCTGGGACAAGACTATCAGGTTTTAGACAGGTTAAAAGACATATGTATGCCACAGAGATTTATGATAATGCCTTTGGATGTTTTAGCAAAGGGCAAGCCTTGCTAAATATGGAGCTCTTCCCTATGCATACAGAGAGTAGGGCTTCTAGTGAGACTTCTATCAGGACCCAAATCATAGTCAGAAACCTCTAAGATAAGTGAAGAGGCATTAATTGTCACCAGAGCAATTTTGTCTGTAACATAAAATGCAATAGAAAGTCAGTTTCAACAGTAGGTTGGGAAATAAATGAAAACACGTGTCTGGAAGTTACAATTCATATAAGTTTAATTCCTTAAATCACATGAATTTAAAAAGCAGTGTCTTTGCAATAATTTAGCTTAAAATAGATTTAAGCCTCTCTTTCCATTTATGGTTGGGAAATAGGCACCAATGACTCCTTAACATTCAATTGTGTTAACCTGAGAAAACTGGATCACACCAGCTCTGGACTTGGGGTAACAGATATCATCAGCTGTGTCAGTGGCAAGCACATGACATCTCTATGGGTAAGCTCATTGTAGGATGCCTTGGTCTTCAAAGTTGGAAAGCTTCATATGTTCTCAAATGCATTTTTCAGATGGACGTTTGACATCTGTGCTGAAAATTCATTCAGATATTTACTCTGCACTTTGTGTTTTTTTCCCCCCCACTTAAAATTGGATTAAAAACAAGTTGTAGCGTAAGGTCCAGGGCTTTGGTAGAGTGATGGCTCCAAAGCAGTGGTTATTTCCATTGGTGCTCATTGCTAAATTTGGTCCAAATGAAATGCAGCTGGCTAAAGAACAAATCCCATAATCCTGCAGTATTACTTCCCTAGGGCTGCTGTAACAAAGTACCACAGACTTCAGTGGAGTAAAACAACAGAAATTGATTCTCTACCAGCCTGGAGGCTAGAAGTCCAAAATCAAGGTATTAGCAGTGTTGGCTCCTACTGGAGGCTCTGAGGGAGAATCTGTGCCATGCCTCTCTCCTAGCTTCTGGTTGCTGCTGGCAATCTTTGGCATCCCTTGACGTGCAGACATATCGCTCCAGTTTCTGCCTCTCTCCTCACATGGCATTCTTCCTGTATCCCTGGGTCCAAATTTCCTCTTCTTGTAGGGATACCAGTCATTGGAATAGGCCCAGCCTAATCTATTTTGACCTAATCTTAACTTGCCAAGACCCTATTTGCAAATAAGGTCACATTCACAAGTGTTGGGGTTTGAGCCTTTGACACGTCTCTTGGGGCGATGCAATTCAACCTGAGACCACCACCCTTGAGTCCCTCCCAGGAGGAAATTCTGGAGCCACTGCTATACTACTAAAGTGTGTCCCTGTGGGTAAGGTGTGTTACACATACCAACTCATTTCATCTTTACTGCAACCCAATCATCCTGGGGTAATTGTCCCTATTTTAAGAAAACAGAAGCTCAGAGAGTTTGAGCTGCCAACTAGTAAGTGCAGATCAAGTATGTAAATCCAGCTATTACAGACTTAAACCCATACCTTTTCTACTATGGCCCTGCCATCACCTTAACTCAAAAAATTGGGTGCTTGTCTTTGGAAGCAATTGTTGAAATAAATGTTCAGCTCTGTCACAACTTTCCCCTCAAACATAGTTACTAAAACAGGAATTATAAGAGAGTTGTAAATGGGAAATATGGTTATAGATATGCTTCACACCCAAGAACATCTGGCCTTTTCTCACCAGGCAATGGAAGTGACTTTGCAATAGATTATAGGTTAGCCATGGGAGAAGGACCACCTGTCAATCAAGAGAACCTCTCATTCCTTCAATAGAAGTATTTCTAAAACATTTTATACATTGTACTTGTGTTCATCTACTTTTTTAATGGACTTGGGCAATTTGACTTTTAAAGGAAACTCATCTGTCATTAAGTTCCATTTTACTGCTCCTTAAATAATTCTTAAATCTACCCCCTCATCATTATCCTCAATATCATGGCTTTATTCACATACACATTTCTCTAACTTTATTGCAGTGGCTTCCAAATCCGTCTCTCCGCCTCCAGTTTCCTCCCATCTAATCCACCCTTGGCATGGCTGACTCATTCTGATGCTTAAAAGCATGTTTTTATCCATTTAAAAAGTGTTATATTCATTCAACAAATATTTACTGAGGATATTCTGTGGCAGATGTTATTCCAGGCACTGGGATACGGCAATGAACCAAAGGAACAAAAATGCCTACCCTCAGGGAGCTTATAGTCTGTACAGTTCATGATTGCCATTATTATAAATCTTTCTCTTCTATGTTTTGTTACAAATCTTGACAGATAAGAATAATGATGATGACATTGATAAGGGTTTTCATTTTATTGAACATTTACTGTGTCAGCCATTATGTTAAGCTGTTTACATACAAATTGTGTTGTAACAACCCATGTCAAAGTTATGATGCTGATTTTGTGAATGAGGACATTGAGACTCAGAAAGTTAAAGTCAGTCCAAAGTCAGAGATTAAAAACAAAAATTGTTGTTGGTGGTAAGATTTGAATCTGGCACTTTCTTTCTTCAAGGTCTTGGCCACTACACTACACGTCTTCTTTTAGATGTTCAAAAGGTTGTACAGGAGGAAAAGCTTTAACTTCTCAAATGTAGTAACTGGAGGCCTGTGAATTAAACTGACAAAAGACAGATTAGCAAGAGGAAAAAACACAGTTTATTTGCATGTGAAATGCACATTTGTGTGGGAGTACTCAGTGATGAATAACTCAAAGGGGTGGTTAGAATTGGGGGCTTATATACCATTTTAACAAAGGGTGATAAATTATGGAGGAGTGACTAGACAAGGAAAAGGGAGTTTGGGCTTCTGGGGGTATGGGTAAGTTGTGGGAAGGTAACTAGGAAATGTATGGGGGAAACTACTGGTAGATAAGAGTTGTTTGTGCAGACTCATCTCAGCACTATCTCCATGATAACATTCCTGGTATGGAAGAGGGGGCACCTTTGGAAATGGAAATTTCCTTTATAAATGGAAATTTCATTTACAAAAGGGCAATTTAAGCCATGTTTTTAGGCAGACTGGGGGAGGGAAGAGAACTCTTCCTGTGTCTATTGTTTCTTAATTGCCTTCAGCTCAAAATAATTCTTATGCCAAAGTGGCATATTTGGGGTAGCATATTCTGATCCTCTTCAGGATTTGTGAATAACTAAACTCTATTTAAACTCTTTGTAATGCAAATAACCACTGCAATAATCTGTTTATAAAATGACAATTTTGTATATTCAGTTTACCTAAAGCAGTGATTTGCTCTTCAGAGGACATTTGGCAACATCTGGGGTCCTTTTGGATAGTCATGACTGAGAGCGGGGGTACTACTGGCATCTAGTGAGTTGAGGCCAGGAGAACAGACCTCTACAACACAGAGAATAACCTGGCACAGAATATCAAAACTGCTGAAGTTGAGAAACCCTGACATATAATGAGGTAGTTGTAAACACTTAACAAAATTTGGCCTCTTATTTTTTCTTTCTAATGTTTTAAAGTCTCTGACTAAATGTAAATAAATAAAGAATAAAGATATGTATTGAAATAAACGTTGTTTACATTTTAAAGGCTTCCTCCCCTGCCACCTTTCAGTTTAAATTTAGTAATAGGTTTTCAGGGGAAATTGCATATCAGTTAAATACTTTTTAAATACATATATTTCCTAGTTTTAAGTACCACTCTACTCAGTTGTTTATGGAAACATTAACTTAAAATTCTAATCCAATGCTTTTATATAATTTAAAAATATAATTCATGCTCTGTTCTTCATATATAAAAATGATGCCAAAGGCCACTGATAGTAAATGTTCTTTAAACTGATTTACTGGCAGTAGTGATGGGTCTGCACTCAGTCATCAGTTCTTACAAGTCATCATCCTAGGAGCCATTTGGAAAGTAGTCTGCTGGGTACAGATATCTGGTATATGACTACAGAACACTTGTTCTTCGTGGGAAACTAAGTGATCTGTGTTTGATTCAAATCTGTGCTATTGGTCTTGACAACATTATGTTTTCTTATTAAGTTCCAAGAACTTTCCTGGCCTTCACAGTTTCCCGGCCTTCATGGTTTGAAAGTCAAAATATAAATTCATATGACAAAATGGAAGTCATATTCCTTTAATCATTTTTCTTTTCCCTAAAAAATAGTCCTTAAATGTTCTTCCGCTTGGGAGTAGCACTTTAAGAGGTGAACAGTTACAGCATTCCTGATCCCTATTCTTTCCCCCTTGAAACATCAGAGGCCTAGAATTTATTTGTTCTTGAAGTTGTCTGTTTCTTGACAGACATTAAAATTAATAGTTTTTGAACACTCCTTCATAAAAGAATGTACAACTTCTCAGTTCAGCATAAATTTCTGTATGTAGACCAGAGCACAGGAGTTGCTTTACCCCAAGTGTTCCATCATGCTGTGAGAGATTAAGCATACTCACCGTTCGGTTTCCATCAATGTTTTGATTAGACATACAACGTTTCTCCTAATGAATTTCTGGGTTTCATCTGAATTATCTTTAAAAAAAAATTTAAGGAGATTTTTGTATATAAACACGGGAGACAAAGTATCACAATCTTTCTGATTTTCTTTTTTTAATATGCTCATTATTCTTATTCAGTAGTCCTCATCATGAAAACGACACAAGATAATTTTGGCCAAATGACCATTATGACCATTGGGTCACTGCACCGTTTCACCTTAAGACAAGGATGGTGCAATCTTGGTCATCTATACCAGGGGAACACAGAGAACATTCAGCGTTAAATATGACACCTGTAATTAGGAAGACCTACGGTTATGCCATAGCAATTTTAAGGATGAGGTAATTTTGGGAGTGATGAAAAGCAGCAATTGTTTCCAACGCAGTTTATTTATGCTGCGGTACAAACTTTGACAACCAGTATGCTCTGTAAAAGAAATGCCTGCTATCTGTTGTCCTAATGGGTTAATGTGGCTTGTTATTAAGGGTCTAAAATTTGAAAGTGTCCAAAGTTTTCTTACACTTCTTATTCTAGCTGCACAGGCCCTTTCATCGCTTCCCTGGGATCCAAGCGGCTTGGAACAAATGAATAAAGTCTGTGAACAGCCAGAGACCTAAGGAATCATGTTTCACTAAGAAAAAACCAGAAGGGCTGCGATTAGATTAGGCAAGGTGGGGAAAGGGATATTGGCAGGTAGGTGGCCGGAAAGTTACAACTCGGGTTGTTTTTTAACTGGCGTCCTACAAATGGCCGGCGTGTAGGTGTCTCACTCGCTGACTTGTAAATGAACTTCAGGTTCTCTTTACTTGGGGAGACTTCTGAATCTGAGAACGTGGCGGCGGTTCAACGACCCCGTCCTCGGGCTCCCCAGGGGACATCTTCCGGAGAGTCCGACTGTCTGGGGCGAAGGCGCACGGAAAGCAGGGAGTGAGGGGGCGAGGAACGCGGGCCCCGAAAGCCAACCTAACCCGGCCTCGCTCCCCTCCGGTGGAAACTTCCCCGGCTGCAAGCAGGGCGGGAGAGGGCGGCGGGGCGGCGGTTCCCCTCGCGGA
>NW_020174424.1:1058621-1111237 GCF_003031525.2 Neophocaena asiaeorientalis asiaeorientalis | reverse complement strand
TTTTATCTCCCCGATCGCTGGGGCGGCGGAACTGGGGACCCGGCAATGCCGCCGCATTTTCTTCCTCCCGCGCGCCGGGCCCGCAGCCTGTGGTCGGTGGCCACGCGAGCAGGCAGCCGCGGCCGGGGTGGGGTTGCGGGGGCGCCGCCCTCGGCTTCCAGCGCCCCCGCGCCGCGCCTTGGGGGCCGCGTCCTGGGGGACCCAGCGGGCGCAGCCGCGCCTCTGCTCTCCAAGCTCCGCGCCTCGGTCTCCCGTCAGTAGCCTCTCGGCGTGGGTAACTGGGCTACGTAGGAGTTGCGGAGGCCCAGGTTCTTTCCCGAGGCCGGGGAGGATGCTGGCCTCCCTCCCTGACAGCCGCTGCTCCACGCCCGCCTCACAGCCCGGCTCTCCGCGCCGCCCGGCGTTCCCGGGTACCCGCCTCTCGGTAGCTGGGCGCGCCGCCTACTGCCCAGCTCGGTCGCCCGTGGAAAGCAGGCACTCTGGCCTTCTGCCCTGCGCCGGGCCGATGCTTCCCTCTGGTCCAAGGCCGAGCTGCAAGAATGAAAGCCGAGGCTGTCGGTGATCTGCTCTTTGCCTTTCGGTGCCTTTCTAGTCGGCCCACAAATACCACCTTATCTTACGTTTTAAAAACTTGGCAAAGTCGAATGGCAAGAAGCCGGCATTACCTTTCCCTGGGCCAAGCACGTGAAGGACCAGGAGAGTTGTGTTGGCCCTTATTGGATCATCTCGTCTGAGAGGCTTGTTAAACCCAGTTAGGGAACCTACCAGGTAAAGTGGGCCCTCAGCTTCTAACCTTACTGGCGCTGGGATGGGATGCTGCCTTCCCATATCTTGATACTTAAGTACGGTGATGAAAAAGGAATTCAGGATATTCCTCTTAAACTTTTTTTTTCTTTTCATTAAAAAGAATGCTCCACTTCTCCCTTAAAAAAAATTAAAACAGATACTAAGAATTTCATTAGGTGTTTAAATGAGCCTTTATCATCTGCTACTGTGTGAATGAAACAGCATAGACTGAAATAAATACTGAAGGGCAGAACCCTAACCCTAACCTAGGCTATAAAAGCTCCAAAATAAGCATCTGTACATAAAATTCTTTGAAAGCCAAGAACTTTCATAACTTGGCCAAAGACTCTAATAAAAGGATGATTCTTCCTGTCACTGCGTGGATTAAATATTTTCAAGGGCTTCTCAAAGCCTAGAGTATTTAGTGAAAACTCCTTTAACCTGGTAGCTAAGCCCCTTCATCTTCCCAGTTTTAAGGCCTGCTCTCAACTGGCTTGACCCCTCTCATATTCTGATTGCATTGATTGTATCCTGAATAGTCAGCTGTCCATTCCTTGTTGCCTTTCACAGGCTCTTCTCTAAGTGCCCATGTTTGTAGTGAATCTCACTCAGCTTTCAAGGCCAGTTTGAATGTTCTTGAGAAACCTTCTCCTTCTCCCAAGGCAAAGTATGGTGGCTTCTTCTGCCCCTCTTTTTATATCTCACAGCATGTAACTTCATAATTTTTATGTGGTCAACAAAATCTAAAGGCCTACTATGTCCCGAGCATCGTGCTAGGTGCTAGCAGTATAGAAATTAAGAAAAATTGTCCCTGCCTTCAAGGACTTCCCAAGTAAACGACTCTGTAAGATGTGATGAGTGAGCACTGGTAGAGCACAAAGGAGGGATTGACTGCTAGGAGAAATAAGGAAACAGGGTATTCCACAGAAGACATCTGAGCTGAATTTTGAAGTCTGAGTAAGTTTGTAAGGTGCCTGATTATTTCCATTGCTGCCTTTCCTAGCTAGGAGTTCCTAGCTGTGAACTCTTCCAGGGTCTTATTTAAATCCCTCTGTCTCCAGCACATAGATGATGCATACAAGTTGAATGATGGTATCAGTCACATAGTTTCCATAGGGTGAGGACCAGCACTTACTTATAATCAATTTATATGCTTATTTTGTTAATTATTAGGGTCAATATGCAAGCTTTGCTTTTTTTTTTTTTCAAGCTTTGCTTTTTGAAAACAATGTTCTGAGCTGATCAGTTTTGTCAACTAAAATGAATAAAATCTTAGTTTAATTAAGATGAGGGGATTGATTGCAGGGCTTCTTTCTGCTTGCAGTAGCAGCATTGTTAATTATGGTTGGTCAATTTAATTAAAAAGAAATTTACCTGAGGAATTTTCAAGCAGAAACACCTGCTTATTACTTCTACATTGATTTTTGCACATTCACACTGTGGAAAGGGCTTTTCTACATTTAAAATTTATCTCGTAATTTTCCAACTGAAAGAGATGGCCTGTGGGGGGCCCCTGTTGAAGTCAAGTTGCTGGAATAGGGCTTTCCAGGGTCTTCATGTTTATAGGGAATTACAAACCCATTTCCATTTAGCGTTTAATGCTCGTTAAGTAATGAAGAGTGAACTTGCAATTAAGCACCTCTGCTTAAACATTACACGCAGAAGTTAGTAGTTCAAACATTGGACCAGTTTCCACATGAGTGCGGGTGGACAGCCTTGGCCTCTCCCGGCCACAAGGCAGGTGTCATATGATAGGGCTGCAGCAGTGTGAACCGTGACCAGCAGGAGGCTCAGAGGTGCCTGAGCAGAAGGCCAAGAGAGGCAAGGTGTTTTAGCTTTGCAGCGTGGCACCGAGCACTTTTTCTTCTTCGTTTCCTTCTGGCAGAGATTGGGGGTCTCAAGATTAGAGGAGAAGAGGCTTACTAAAGTCCAAACAAAGCAGGTTCAGTTGTTTGACTTCTGTTTTAGAAAAGCACAGGATTTTGCAAGTCTAAAAATAAAGTTTTCTCTTTGTTATATTGTTGTTCTTGTGTGGTGAAAGATCAGTGGAGAGTTTGTAATGGTAATCTGGTTCAAAAGTTTGTGTGCGACCTGGAAATGGGGAGCTTTATACTTAGGGGTTAACCATGTTATGAAATGATTAAATTCCTTCTTTTAGCCATCAATATTAGTAGATTTCAAATATTTCTGTCTCCTATAGAAATAACTGCTCATGGGAGGTGTCCTAGCTTGTTTAATACTCTTCAGCCTCATCAATCTTCGTTCCTCAACCCCCGCCATCTCTCAGATTCGCTCTTTAGAAGTACATGGGGCACCCAAAGATATGCTAGTTGAAAAATTAGTTTATTTGTTGGTGGTATTATCACTTGGATTTGCTAAACAAAGAACAAAAAGTGAATCATGTAAATGTTGACTTGGGCTTCCTTAATCGATTGAACAGCCTCAAGGAACTTTCCTGTCAAAGAGTTATATTCAACGCAGTATCAGTTTCCTTATTAGAATCGGATAGTTCTAGCAGGGTCTGTTATCTATGTTGGTTTTCCTCTGAGAAACACTAAATAGACCCATGCCTCAGAGCATGTTTGATTTTCTTAGATATTTTTTGCAGGATGAGTCTTTCTGTAGTTTTGCACCTTATTTCTCAGCGTTGCTTTACTTTTATCCTGGGCAGTCATTTAGAGTGATCCAAAAGTACCACCTGCTGCATTTCTGGTTCTAGTCAACAAAAAGAATTTGGTTCCTAGACTCCTACCTGTAGTTTGACAGATGGGTTCTCAAGTACTCTGTTGATTTCTCTCCCGGGAGCTTTGTTTAACCATTCCGGTGCATCTTCCCCAGGCACAAGTAATGGGCAACTCTCCAGGTCTTCAAGGAGCAGCAGCCCAGAGCTCTGCTCTGTGCTCTCAGAGGTTCTGTGGAGCTCTGTGGTTTAGGGATTAGAACTGGTTTTATAGATGTTCTAGAGGGACCTTGAGGACAGTGGAACTATATACTGCGTCACACTCTTTTGCACAGGACCTCAGAGGCCTGGAGCACTGAGTGTGTATTTTAATCTCCCAGACCTTTAAACCGGGCTGCTTCGCTGTTGCTGTCAGTTCTTAACTTGCCTTTTATTTATTTATTTATTTGGCTGCGCTGGGTCTTAGTTGCAGCACGTGGGATCTTTAGTCGGGGCATGCGGGCTCCTTAGTTGTGGCATGTGGGCTCTTAGTTGGGGCATGCATGCGGGATCTAGTTCCCTGACCAGGGATAGAACCTGGGCCCCCTGCATTGGGAGCGTTGAGTATTAACCACTGGACCACCAGGGAAGCCCCACGTTGGCTTTTTTTTTTTTTTAGAAGAAAACAGAGAGTCCTGAGATGCTTAGCTTCACGCAGGTGTTTTGATTTTCATATCGTTTCACTTTTTTTTTTTGGTAAAGAGAAAAATGTATATAGAACTGCTCTTTTCGTTTTTTTTCATTATTGTGGTAAAATATACAAATATAGGTAACATAAGACTTACCATTTTAACCATTTTCTAAGTGTACAGTTCGGTGGTGTTATTAATTCAATAGAAATGCTTTTAAATGTGCTGTTCAAACTAGCATGTGGGAAAAATCTCTGGGTTAAGAGAAACTCATGTTAGAATTTCTGTAATACTTTATGCATTTGCTTTGTGACAGATAAAATTATAAATTTCCCCCTGTCTCTTATAAGTCTGTTGTATCCCCCATTTTTGATGGTGTTGGAGAGTAAATTAAAACGTGGCGGGCTCTGGAGTCAGATGGCCTGGCAGTGGCAGTCAATGGCCTCGCGACCTTGAGCCAGTTATTTGGAGGTGTCTGCACTCGGTTTCCTCATTTTCGACCTGGAGATGATAACGATAGGGTTGCAGAGAAAGGGAGACTCTGGAGCACTTAGAACAGTGCTTGGCACAGGGCGAGCTCTCCGGGAGTCTGAGCCTGCGCTGCTGTGCGCTGCGCCGGCTGATCAGGCCCGAGTTACCGGCAGAGAATACTGCCCTGACTCTTGCCAGACTGTGGAGCGTCCTGTAGAGTTTCCCTGCTCAGTTTGCATCAGGGAGTTTGCAGGAGGGGGAGTGGGCCCGCGAGCCCCCGCCTTCCAGTGGGCGGCGCCTTCCAGTGGGCTGTTGGCGGGGCAGCCTGAGGCCCCTGCGGGGAGGTAGCTGGAGAGACCTGTGGAACAGGACAGCTCGGGGCCTCGGGTGCCAGATGGCCCTCTGACAAGTGGTGAGAGCATCCTGCGGGAAGGTTGCCGGAGGTACGGCCCGTCGCGAAAGGGCTCTGTGAGCAACCTGCTCCGACTGCACTTTTCTCCCACCTCTGCATCCGCCCTGCGGAGGCTGCCGTGCTGGCAGGAAATGCTGCTGACTAAAAGAAATGGTCACTGTGTGCCCCAGCGGGTCAGGGGACGGGGCATTTGTCTGCAGATCAGGTCATCACTGTTGCTCTCCTGTCTCCTTCCTTGCCTCTCTGCTCTTACCTCTACTTATAAATATTCTTGTGTCCCTCTAATCATTCACAGCAAAAGAGAACAAAACACCGACACTCTCACTACTCCTTCTTCCTCTAGCTCCTGCCTTATCTCTTTGCTTCCCTTCCCAGTGGAGAACCTCCCATCCACTTCTCAGCTCACTGCAATCTGGCATCTGCCCTCTTGCTAAGAAGCCAAAATTGGAATGTCCACAGTCACCGTGACCTTCTGTGGCTGCAGCCAGTGGACACTGCAGGCTTTCCCTCTCTTCCTCTCTCTGCAGAAGTCGGCACCATCTGCCATTTCTCCTGCTCCTTCCCCGCGTATCTCTGCTCCAGGATCCACTTCTCTATGGGTCTGAGGCTTCAACCACTGCCTAAAATGCCCAGGGCCTCTCTGGTCTTTGGACTGGTATGAGGGCTACCTTTTAAACATCTTTGTTTAGATACTTCACAGAACTTCATACTCACAGTGAAACGCACTGCCTCGCCACCTTTGCTTCATCCTAATCCTGCTCCTTCAACGTTCTCCATCTTACACAAGACCCTCGAGTGTGAAGCAGAAACGTGCTGCTCATCCTGCACTTGCCCGTCTTCCTCTCTCTCCCACATCTGATTGGTCCTCAGTCCTAAATACTCTGCGTGCTGGATCCCTTCTTTGATCTGTCTCTCACTTCCTCTTGGCCATTGCCAGTTCAGTTCGGGCTCTTATCAGTTCTTAACTTGGATGACTGTAATGACTTCCTGACCAGGTTCCTTGTCTGCAGCCTTGCTTCCAGCTCTAGTGTGCATTGCTACCAAAGTGATACTGCTGTACCCACATTTTTATCAGTTAACCCCAGGCTTAAACACTTTTAGTGGCTCTTCCATCATCCTTAAGACGAACTCTCAGCAGGTGTTTAAGGCCTTCGGGAATTGTCTCTTGCCTCCCATTCAGTGTGTACCCCCCCTGCCCCACACCCTTTGTCATTTCTATTCTCAGGACAGGCTCGCAGCCAGTGGGAACCTTTTTGCAGTTGCTGAAATGCTTCATGCTTTCTCAGCCCCTGCTAGGCAAGTTTTCCCTCTGCTTGGAACACCCTTCCACACCCCATCCGTTCCATTTTCATGTATTTAACAGAGAGCTCTGTCTCTCCTTTTAAGCGTTACCTTTATTGAAGTATAATATGCACAAGGAAGAGTATACATGTCATAAATGTATAGCTTGATGCATGTTCATAAACGGAACCCACCCTGATCTGGTCTCCCTTTTAAGACCCGGAATAAATGATTTCAGAGAAATGGTCTCTGCCCCTGAACCGCCTTCCCCTCTGCTCCTCTCTTGTCTCTTTCACCCCTGGTGGTCCTCATACCCTGTGCAGATGGTTTGCCTCCTTTCCCATCCCGGCACTCCTCCTCGAGGACAGGCCTTTGGCCTCCATAGCCCACACCTCCTATTCAAGATTCGATAAGTGTTTTCTGGATGAAGGTCTGAATTTTAGGGATAAATGCCCTCCCACCCCCTGTGGAAGAGGAACATTGCCTCGCTTCTGAATATTTGCCTCCTTGGATCCCGAAGATTTAATCTTGCCTGTGGTTAATGATGATGCTTATTCGGTTGCGTTTGGGCCAATCAGCTTAAAGGGCTCTGTAGAAATTAGCTCATTAATCCTCCCAGATCAAGAGTAAGCACTTTGAGTACTTGCACCTGCCTGTGCTGTGCAGTCAGGCAGGCAGCCAGCCAGAGGCCTGGCTTTCCTGAGGTCATTGTTCTGCGAGGTGGCCTCTGCAGATTAAAGGACCCGGAGCTCCCTGCCACAGTCTCTGCGTCCTTTTACTCCGGCATTGCAGAGCAGGGTGGGGGAAGTCCTAGCACGCCTCTCCTCTTCTTCAGAGCTTTCCTTGCTTGAGTGTACCCATGAGCTCTCTCTTGCTGTCTGTGTAGTTATATATAACCCAACCTTGAAGATCTGTGGGCCTTCTTGCTGTGTAGAAATCAGGACTGTTGAAGAAGATCAGGGATACAGGTGAAGCACAGCAGCAGAATATCATCAGACGGGTGGTTTTCAGAGGTTGATACGATGGCAGGAATTGTATTTTTATAAGTGACAAGGGACTGGGGGTGGGTGATAGGATTGGTGTGGTACATGCTAAGACCATAGAACTGGATCTTTTAAAGTCAAAACCAGTCTAATAGGTGTTGTAATTCCTCTGTGGTGTATTTTTGGGAAAGGTTTTTTTTCCCCGTTAAAAAAAAAATTCTCCACGTAATCAAGTGAGGTTTTACATTTTCCTCCAGGACAGTTTTGCTTAAATTATCCCCAAACAACTCCAAGATGGCTGAAGTGATTCAAGTACTTCAGGTGTTTTTTTTTCCCAAATCCGCTGTTCATTGGTCAAGTTTTTGCTGCTAAAGAAGAATTCAGTATATTAATTAGAAAGGCATTTTAGATTTGGCTTAACTGGAAAGCAGAGGAGAAATAGCAGTCCTGTAGAGAATGGATTGGCAGCGCTTTAGTTCAGAATTGATTTAGATAAACACTTTGGGAATCTGATGTGAGTAAATGCTGATGTATTTCAAGTTTCTTCCCATTTGCCAAACAAATATTTGGGAATAAACTCTCACTTAAAGCTTTAAAAAACTTCTTGGACATTGAGGAATTAGATGAATTGACCTTTTAAACTAATGGCATATTTTGATGTATGGGAAAACATCATTTTAAGATAGAACTTAAAACTTCATTTAAAAATAGTTTTATTTTCAAACTTCTTCCTAGTAAGTGGCATGTAGTATAACTCAGAGGCCTAGTCCTGGGTGTTCATTCACTTCTTCGCTCAGTTGAAAATACACATTCTTGTGACATTTATGGGGTTCAGGTTTCCAACGTTTAGTCACTGATGTACCAGAAGAACTAGTATGGTAAGTAGAGATGGATGACTTTCTATCATGTGAATGATAGATCTTCATTGGGGGAGTGTTTTAGAAGCCAGTGACCTGTGACAATTCTGAAACTTCTCACAATCACTCTATTGATGGTTGAGGTCTTAGAAGAATTTGTGATCTTGTTTTGAACGGTAGCATCAGTTTGTACCGGGGCTTGTAATAAGGGGCATCCCTACTGGTTTCTTTCCTGCTCTGTTTTGTTTGGGGATTGAAAAGGATTCATTTTATGGATTGGTTCCTATTGGCGTGTCTTGTGTTGTTGACATTTTACTTTGAATTATTTGGTCTGTCCTTCTTCCCTCCCTCACTTCATCCTTTCCTCCCTTCCTTTCCTTTCTTTCTTCCTTTGAAATTGGCAATGTCACCAGCCCCTTTCTTAATTATGAGATGACTCAAGAAAGCAGGGGAAGAGAGTGCCCAGGGGTAGGAATGATAGGTCAGTGCTGGCTTTTTAAGGTCAGCTCCTAAGTGAGGAATAGCATAGGAACATAGGGGGATAATGAAATTTAATTTTGGAGGAAACTGAAGAGAAAGTCCATTCCTGTTCCTTTGTTTCTACAACTGAAGATTCTAACAACCTAACTTAATTTGCCTGTGGTCCAGAAGTCCTTAGAATCTCAGGCCAATGCTTCCTACCCGCTTCGGTGTTTCTTTTTTTCCTTATATTTTGGCTGCGTTGGGTCTTCGTTGCTGCGCGGCTTTCTCTAGCTGCAGTGACCAGGGGCTATTCTTTGTTGCGGTACGCCGGCTTCTCCATGTGGTGCTCGGGCCTCTCATTGCTGTGGCTTGTCTTTGTTGTGGAACGTGGGCTCTAGGTGTGCGGGCTCAGTAGTTGTGGCTCGCGGGCTCTAGACCGCAGGCTCAGTAGATGTGGTGCTTGGGCTTGGTTGCTCCCCGGCATGTGGGATCTTCCCGGACCAGGGCTCGCACCTGTGTCCCCTGCATTGGCAGGTGGATTCTTAACCGCTGCGCCACCAGGGAAGTTCCCAGTTCAGTGTTTTCTTCTACTTACATCATGTTGATTCCTCATTGGTGGGAAGGAGGAAGTTAGAAATGTTATCGACTCAGTGAATTTTATAACTACCATTTTAATGAAGTAAATATATATCTTATCTGGGCACATATTTACCATATAGATATTATAGTAAAAGTCTTTCTTTAGAGGGGTTGAAATGATCTTTATATATCTTTCTTCATTAGAGCATGTTTATTTAACACATAAACCAGGTGATATATAAACATAAAAGTTTCATTTCAACTATCATCTTTTGCCTGGCTGTTAGAATAGACTATAAATATATATTTTTAAAATTAATTAACTTATTTATTTTTGGCTGCGTTGGGTCCTTGTTGCTCGCGGGCTCTAGAGCGCAGGCTCAGTAGTTGTGGCGCACGGGCTTAGTTGCTCCGTGGCATGTGGGATCTTCCCGGACCAGGGCTCGAACCCGTGTCCCCTGCATTGGCAGGCGGATTCTTAACCACTGTGCCACCAGGGAAGCCCTAGACTATATTTTTAGTCCTTAGTTAGAACCTGTCAGTGAGGTGGAAGTGTGTGTGTGTGTGTGAGAGAGAGAGAGAGAGAGAGAGAGAGAGAGAGAGAGAGAGAGATGGCAAATAAAAGGTTGAGGAGCAGGAAATAGATGTACTTCAGGGCTGATCATTAGCTGGAGCAGAGCTTCTGCACTAGAGCCAGGTCCCTGCTGCCAGGCTGATAACTGTATAGCAGTCAGAGCAGCAGCGGCATTCCTAGCAGTGTCTAGTTCTGAGCTGTCCGGAATGGTAGCCACTAGCCACATGTGGCTATTTCAGTTTGAATTAATTAAAATTAAATAAACTTTGGGGTGGAAAGGAATGAAGAGGCAGAGCACAGAGGATGTTTAGGGCAGTGAAACTGCTCTGTGTGATACCATAATGATGGATACGTGTCATACATTTGTCCAAACCCACAGAATGTACAACACAGAGGGTGAGCCCTAACGTAAACTGTGGGATTTGAATGCCGAGGATGTGTCAGTGTAAGTTCATCAGTTGTAGCAAATGGGGGATGTTGGTAATGCTGGAGGCTGTGCATGTGTGGGAGCAGGGGGTCCATGGAAGTCTCTGCCTTCCTCTCAATTTTGCTGTGACCCTAAAACTGCTTTAAAACAATGAAGTCTTTCAAAATGAAATAACATACAGTTCCTCAGTGACACGAGCCACATTTTCAAGTGCAGCCAACTGTGACTAGTGCACCTGAGGAACTGCATTTTATTTATTTAATTTTAGGTCTATAACCTGCACTGTCCAGTAAAGTACCTTACTGGATAGTACCGATACAGATGATTTCCATCACCACAAAAAGTCTTACTGGAGAGTGCTGGATGGTCATTTCTCAGAAATGTTCAGAGACTGACTAAATATTATTATGATGGCTGTAAATATCCCGAGGCTACCGCCTGATAACATGCTAAGGCATTGCCACTGACTTAGAAGTACAAAAGGAGACAAACAATGCTAACCTGATTTAAAAAAAAAACTGTTTTCACTCTGTGCTCTATTAGAAAGCTAATTGATTCATATTTTCAGAAGGACAGTTATTCTTTTCTGTGCATGGTGAAACAGATACCCCTGTTGACGTAGGAAGAGAGTTTTGAAGTATGAGTTTTTATCTTACTCACTTAACTCATTCTAGGATATTCTTGTGATTACTGTAAACACGGAATCCTCCCGAATGAGATCCAGTATTTTCAGAAGTATCAAAATGTTACATTTCCTTGAGAAATCACTTCAGAGTCTTGGGGCTGGATGTGGTAGACAGAATCACTTCAGTTTATCTTCTTCTATGTAATGAAGTAAGAAAGAACTGACAACATAGTTTTTTTGGTGAAATTACAAAGACATTGTGAAATTAACTCTACTTAGAAAAAAAATGATACCTGTGTCAGTTTTAGTCACTTAAATGGTGAGTTTGAATCATGGTCCCTTCTTTTCCCTTGATTTTAAAACATTTCGGTAATTGAGTAATTAAAGGATTTAATAGTTTAGTCTAAGTTATATAACACAAAGCAAATAAAACGTTCAGTATTGAAGTCAGTACCTTAACAGAAATTCAAACTCAGTCATCACTGTTTGGTTAGGACACCTTTTTTGTTAGGAGAGGGAATTAATGACATAGGGGTGGGTGAAAACAAATATCTGTGTAGGGAGATTAACTGGGTTTAATTTTGGGCAATTCAGAAACAGTTTGTACTTCCTTTTTTTTTTTTTTCAGTTTGTACTTTCTTATGTTTAGTGTCCCTAGGGTGACTTGGGCCATCACAGAGAATGCTTTACTATGTAATCCTTTTTTATTTTTCCTCATAGATGCCCTGTCAGGTTTCTGGAGTCCTAAATCCAGTGCCTGACCTTCAACAAGGGCCGTTGCGGAAACATTTTTAATATGGCAGTTGGGTGGCTGAAATAGTACTAGGGGAAGTGTCTCTGTGTCTTTTCAAATTAATGATCATTAGGACAAATTTAAGAATAGTGGTATTTTTGGCATAAGTCTAGATCAGGACTAGATCAGGACTAGATATCTTTACTAAAATAAATTCTCATTGGTTGTTTAAAAAGTGACAGTCTCAGGCTTCCCTGGTGGCGCAGTGGTTGAGAGTCCGCCTGCCGATGCAGGGGACATGTGTTCGTGGCCTGGTCCGGGAGGATCCCACATGCCGCGGAGCAACTAAGCCCGTGAGCCATGGCCGCTGAGCCTGCGCGTCTGGAGCCTGTGCTCCACAACGGGAGAGGCCACAACAGTGAGAGGCCCGCGTACCGCAAAAAACAAAAAAAAAAAGTGACAGTCTCTAGGGTGAAGAGATAATGAGCCTCTTAGTTCATCTATAGCCATCTTCCTGATTGTTTCCATAGAAGCAGCAAGACTGTTTAAAGGCTATAATTTCATGTCCTACTCTTCAGAGCCCATTAAAAATAGGCAACATAGGCGGCTTTGTAGCTTATATATTTGCTTAAATAGTCTTAAAGACAAAGAGGGTAACTGCTGTGCGGTCACTGGGATAGGTAAACATTGCAGTCAGGCACTTGTTTGGCTTTTGCTTATAGGTTATGGTCCATTTAGCCTCCTGTATTAAGAGTGACATTTTTGGGAGTTCCATGGTGGCCTAGTGGTTAAGGATTCCAGGCTTTCACTGCCGTGGCCTGGGTTCAATCTCTGGTTGGGGAAGATCCCACAAGCTGTGTGGCATGGCCAAAAAAGAAGAGTGACATTGTTCTCAGCTATATGTAGTTGTTTAAAAATGAAATATTCTCTTGGAGCTCCTTGGAAGAAAGGGAGTGACAAAAATGTGAAAAGGTGGTACTTATGGGGTCTGACCAACTTTAAAATTAATCATATCAGGACTGATATGCACAAGAAGTATTGTTTCCTTCAAGGGGACATAGTGGGAGAGGGTCCACTTATACTTTATAGCGACATTTTATTTTAAATTAAAAAATTACCCATTTCTATCAGCCCTCTTATGAAGAAACGAGACTGATTTTCTAATGTGACATTAATTTGCTCTTAAGGTATTGCCCAAGCTGTTTTTATCAGTTGTAGCTTGATCAGAATCGTTATTTAACCTTACAAAATGACTCTAGTCTGAACAGTGCTGTTAGTTGTTTAAAGTCCGTTTTGTTTACTGTTATTTTTAATAGATTCTGCATCACTGCTTCATAGAAGTAATGAGATTATCCGGGACTGTGGTTTGCAATTACAACGAGCAATTTGTCTAGAGGCAGGGATAGCAATAGCAAAAGCTGAGGGACTGTGAGGATGTGTAATAGAGGGGTTGGGTGTGAGATTCCAAAACCAGATCTGTGAAGCCAGAGACAAGATGGGATCATTGGAAGGCAAAGACTAGCATGAGGCAGCAAAAGCCCTCGGATCTGAGCAGGAGCGAATAAGATGGAAAGTAAGGACTCAGGGGCATCTCCACGTTTTGCAGGGGTTCAGCAAGGGGCCAAGGCAAGTAGGGACAATGTAACTTTTCCCAGAAAGTTTTAGTGGCAGCATCTTGCTGAGGTGGGCCCCTCTTTTGAAGCTTTGCCTTCAAGGGAGGGTGTCTCTGATGAACAGAAAGGCTCAGTTCTGATGGTCTCTGCGTCAGCTATGTATAGCTGTGTAACAAACCACCCCAAAACTTAATGGTTTAATATAATGACCTTTTTATTTGCTTACAGTTCCATGGGTTGGCAGTTTGGGCTTCACTGGGCTGTTCTGCTGGTCTTGCCTAGGGACAGTCTGTGACCAGCTAGGCTGGGGCTATCTATATTAAGATGGTCTCATCACGTATGTGGTGGTTGGTGCTGGCTGTTGGCTGGCCCTCTCTTTCCGTTGATTCCTCATTCTCAAGCAAGTGTGCCCGTACTTCGTCCCTTGGCTGTGTTCCAAGGTAGCTGGAGTGGAGCTGCAAGGACTCTTGAGGCCTGGGCTTGGTGGTGACAAAGCGCCACTGTGTCTCTTTCAGTTGGTCGGAGCACATCACAGGGTAGCTCAGGCTCAGGCGCGAGGGAGATTGATTTTCCTGCTTGCTGGGAGGAACGGTAAAATCGCATGGTAAAGGGACATGTGTACAGAGACGGGAGGAATTCTTATTACCATCTTTGCAGACTCTCTACCACACAGCTTTATGAGTACACGATGTTTGTCATTCATTTAACATTCGTTTCTAACTTGTGGTAGGGGAGCTAATTACCTGACTGCCTTACCCCTGATTGTTATAGTGTGGTTGATTACAGGTTTCATAAACTAATTTTTTGTGTGAACCATCCATCAGCATGATTTTGGCTAGAAAAGTGGCTTTAGAAATGTATAACTTTCTTAAGAAATCTAAACATGTCTTTTCTAATGTAACATTTGAAGGGCAGAGGGGTGTGTGTTGTGTGTGTGTGTGTGTGTGTGTGTGTGTGTGTAATGCTGATCCTTTTTTAGCCTTGAGGTGTTCTATTCCAGACTGACCTTCTTAAAACTCAAGAGCACCACATTAAAAATATAGATTGTTTGCATGCGTATGTAATTATTTCTCCTGCCTCATAGAAGTCAGTGAAGTAGGTCTATCACAGTTCTAAAAACAACAGATTTTCTATGCATCACTCAGTTTAAAGGTAGATTGTTGCTTAGACAATTATGAAAGTTTCTTTATTTGAAGTCAATCCAGCAATATTGTACTGCCCGTTTTATAGTCAGTTTTCAAAAAAGAATTGCCGGCCTATTAGGATAAAAATATTAGAAACCCATTAATAGTTATTGACAGAAGTTGCCCATCATATACTAATGGCAGAAATCATAGAAGGACGGGAGTTGTGCAAGTATACCATTTTTTTTTTTTTTTTTTGAGGTACGCAGGCCTCTCCCGCTGTGGAGCACAGGCTCCAGACGCACAGGCTCAGCGGCCATGGCTCACGGGCCCAGCCGCTCCGCGGCCTGTGGGATCTTCCTGGACCAGGGCACGAACCCACGTCCCCTGCATCGGCAGGCAGACTCTTAACCACTGCGCCACCAGGGAAGCCCCCAAGTATACCATTTTTTAAATTGCAATGTCTTTCTGGTAAACGCCCTTACAAAATATTATATGCTTTTAGATGTGGAAAGAGGGCTGGGTGTTATCTTTATACATATACAGATTTAAATGCTAAGTGGCTTGCTGTTTATTCCAAAGGGGAGACAGATCTGTACATGGATAAAATATGTGAAACCGGTTGGCTCACACTGCTTTCTCACATTAAGGAAGAAAGGCTGAGCAAAGGATGTTACCAAGACCTCTGAGTTATTAAAAAAACCTCCAATCTAATTTATTTTAAAGTTCCAAAATATCATTCAAGTAATAATAGATGGTCATTATAGAAAGTTTGGATAATACAGATGGATAAAAAGGGGGGAAAAATCACCAGTTACCACCTGGCCCAGGACTAGATGCTATTTGTGTGGCCTCTCCCGTTGCGGAGCACAGGCTCTGGATGCACAGGCCCAGCGGCCATGGATCACAGGACCAGCCGCTCCGCGGCATGTGGGATCTTCCCGGAACGGGGCATGAACCCATGTCCCCTCCATCGGCAGGCGGACTCTCAACCACTGCGCCACCAGGGAAGCCCTAGATGCTATTTGAATTTTGCTGGAAGAGTGTAAGTTTAAATGGGATAGGACAGCAGAAAAACATAAATTGATATTTTTGGAAATTAATACTTTTCAGCATTCCCAGTACTTTCACATTTAATTTGTTTAGAACAAGAAAAATAAACTAGTCTTAGATTAATACTTGCTTGGCAAAAGTGATTTGTTTTTTGAGAACTTGGTACATACTGAGAGTCAAGCATTCTTTATGATTACTGGACAGAGAACTTATGTGTATTTTTCTCACACTCAAGTGTTCTTGGAATACATTTACAATCTAATCTTAATGTCTGTGTTACAGTTCATTTCTTAGAAGTATCTGTTACGCTTTGGCTTTTGTCCTCTATGTGTTATGGATCACCGTATTTGGTACTTGGCTAATGGGAAGTGAAAACATCTTAACAGAAAGTTCTGGGATAGCAGTAAATTAAGAGTGAGTAACTTTCCCGTTGTTTGTGGGTATGTTTGAGCACAGTAATGACTTTTAGATTTCTCATTGACCTTTCATATCAAACCTCGAGCTGGCAGCAAGAATTTTCTAGATTGGTAAGATATCTTTTTGTAGAACTGGCTTTTTGATTTCAGGGACATGTGGGAAAAAGGAATCTCTAGGAATTTAATTTGATCATCTGAATGTTGAGCTTTTCGGTCTTTTAAGGTTGAATTTCATAGCATTTTGAACAAAAGGATGAAATACGTGTTGGCGCGACTAGTCTTTATTTTATTAAAAAAGTTTTAAATTACAAAGATATAATAAATACTTTTGTGTCAAATAGGTGAAAATAACAACCCTCAAATTTTCATTCCCCAGCGATACACACCAAATTGACCATACAGGGGTATCCTTCTAGATGTTTTTCTGTGTATAAATATACACATAGATTTTTTCTGAATGTAAATATTGTACATGAAATGTGGTAACTATGCATCATATTCTACCACTTAACAGATTTTACTTCTGCAAGTAATATATATTACATGTATATTTTACTCCTGTGTACTTTTTATATGTATTTGTAGTAAAATATTATAAATATTCACAGCTTTCATTCTAAGTCATTTCTTATAGATCCACCTCATTTAAAAATATGCCAGTTTATTTCTATTCCGGGTCCATTTCTATTCTGTGGATGTACTTTATTTAACCAGCCCTCTAGTGATTAACTTATTGGTTGTCTCCAGGGTTCCATACTTCTGTGGGATGGATACCCAGAAGTGGGATTGCAGGGACTAGTGGTATTGCCATTTGTACTTTTGCTAGATACTGTGAAAAATCTCCTGCACTTGTTATGTTAATTAATTGCCCTCTTAGTTGCTCCCATTTCTGGTCTTAAAGATAGAAGAGTGTTAGATTGAGATGGCATCTTGCCTTATTCCGTACTTGACCCAGACCTACAATATCTAAGACTAGGAGGAGAAAATGGTGGTGGGTTGGAAAAATAATATATTTTTTATAGAGATAAATAATCACCCAAGTTTAAGAAATCAAAGTTGCATCACTTTATGAACTAAAACAGTGAAAGGTCGTACAGTTTATTACTATGGACAAATGCATGGAAAGACTTTCTGAATTGGTGAAAAGTCTGGGTTATAGAATGTAACTAAATTGATTAATATACCCATTTGGTTAAAAGGACCCGGGATTCACCAAAATTACCCCCACATCACAGGGCATTCTTTATAAAGGTAGATATGGGGATGGGGAGACAGGCATCTCATCCATCATCCCAGGTTTTGCAGCAGCCCAGGAAAAAACTGAGCCTCTAGGTCTTTGGGAATTGCAGTCAGATATATTCTCGTGAACCCTGGGAGTGGACAAGACCTCAGCAGCAGGAATTTTTGGATCCTCACTTCCGGATCCTCTAACCTTGGTGTGACTTAGCCAGTCACTGTGCGTCTGCTTTTGCTTGTGTCTACCTGTTCCTCTCTTGTGCTGTGTCAGGATTTTGGCTCATTTCATAATCCTTATGGCCCTTTCAGCTTCTCTTTTCCTCTTTCCCTTTTAGCCATAGCGTCGGCTGCTTATTGCTGGCTGTTTCTCAATCTTAATCCCAAAGATTGAGAATCTAGTTTTTACCAGAGTCCCTGCATAGACACCTCCCAGCCAAGGAACTGCCGCCTTAAGCTCAGGTGCCCTCCTCGGATAAGGATTTAACATCAGAAGCTCCCATCGGGGAAGGGAACTTGGATGTGGCAGGCACCACAAGTTAGTGTTTAATGTAACATTACTCTTAGATAAGTAACCTGTCTAGAGTGTAATCCCGAGTAATGCACTTTTTTAAAATTAAAAAGTATATACTTATGATATGCTTTAAAAGCAGTTTATTCATTGAAGTCAGTAAATACTTCCCTGGGAAGCAACCCCCCTTTTCCCATATGGAATGTAAATTTGGAAAAATTGTGCCCTGTCACAGTTGTAAATTGTCTTCAGTTCTGCAATACTGATGCCTGGATCATGAGATATGGTCTTGCCTTTTCTGCTGGACTTGAAAGTGCTACGAAATAGTTCATCCTGTTTATGTAATGATGGTGAAGTTCTGAAAAATATACCTAGAACCCGAAACTCCTGGAACAGCTCATTTTCCTATGTGAATATTTTTTATCTCAACTGTATCTTTCCTGTGTACATTGAGAAGGGTATTGGGTTCTTCCTAATTTCGTTAGATGTTTGGCGCTCCAGCGTTTCAGAGGTGAAGAGTTGCTAATATATTTCTCTGGAAGGTTTCTCTAAGCTGTTCTGTTTTCTTCCTGAGGGTTACTATCAAGTATCCACCCACATCCCCTTTTTCTTGTTTTCTTCTCTCCTTAACCCCAGTTTGCTTCTCTTTCAAGTAAAGGCTGGCAGGCTGAATGTTTCAGTGACTCTTGAATTCCTGAGTCCTTCATTTTGGTGCCTATGTCTCCCAGCATCTCAAAGGGCAGTTTCCGTGTTACTTTCAAAAATGAGAACCATGCTCATAAAATGCTGTCTTAGTGTGGTTTCAGATCACTTGAAATGTAATCTGATTTGCGAGGCAGCATTTAAGCTCCTGTTACCAAAAGGTTTTGATTATCATTTTGTAGGAATTTTTGTTGGGTCAGAGAAAGATGAACAACATATTTGCCTTTTGAAAGGACACCAAATGGTTTTATTTCATTTGGGGAAGTTTCTTCTGATGGTCTTGAATTCTGTGTTTTAATCTGCTTAAAAATGCCTTTTAGCACATAAGCAAAATTAAACATTTTATTAAAGTCTGTGCAACGCTCTTTATTATTTTGGAGAAAAATCTCTTAAATACTTTTCTGGTAAGGCCATGCGTAATTTAAAGCTTTCATTTTGACAGCCTGGTCTTAGCTGATAGACATGCTAATCTCTATTTGATTGCTTTGGTGGGGAGTTGGAAATCACTGAGTGCCTGGCTTAGAGTGTGCTTATAACTGTGCTTTCTTTGGGTTTTCATTTTGTGAAATAATAAAGTGAATTTCCCTACATGTTGTTTTAGTATATTTGACTGTTCATCTGATTTCCAGATTTAAATGAAAAGTTTAACCATTTTCCCTTTTGGTGACATGTCCCTTTGTTTATCCACCCCCCCCCCCACACACTTTTTTTTTAATTTATAAATGCTGGTGAACACACATGTATGTGTAGAGGCCCTTTCATCTAGGAAAATGGATTTTTTTGTGTTTTAAGAATTTCCTATTCTTTTCTGTTTTGGTTTAATTTTCATTACATTCTTTTCATTCTCCTTTGGAAGTGCCAAAATGTGGCAGAAATATGATTACATATAGAATATAGGACTATATATCACTTTTTTTCTTTATGTGTATAGAGGGAAGAGAGTTATATGGGTGTAAAATTACATATGACCGAAGAAAAATTAGGGATGATGCAAGTTATTTGACTCTTGGGGGAGAATTTTACTTAATACCTCCTGAGATATAGTTATCTTTTTTTAAAATATTTATTTATTTGGTTGTGCTGGGTCAGTTGCGGCAGGTGGACTCCTTAGTTGTGGCTCGCAGGCTCCTTAGTTGCAGCTTGCCAGCTCCTTAGTTGTGGCAGGCGGGCTCCTTAGTTGCAGCTCATGGGCTCCTTAGTTGCAGCATGCAGCCTCCTTAGTTGTGGCATGCTAACTCTTAGTTGTGGCATGCATGTGGGATCTAGTTCCCTGACCAGGGATCGAACCCATGGGAGATCGGAGTCTTAACCACTGTGCTACCAGGAAAGTCCCTGAGATACAGTTATCTGTGAAAAAAAAAAAAGTCGAGAGTTAAAATTCTTGGAGGTTTTTTTCCCTCTATATCATGAAGACTTGAGGACATGTAAAGATGATTCAAGTCGACAGGATGATTCCGATACAAATTTATGGAGTACCCACTGTATGCCAAGGACTGGACCAAGTACTTTACATACTTTATGCCTCATCTTTACCTTATTCCTGCTGGGATTGGTATGATTATCCCAGTTTTATAAATTAGGAAGCAGAGACTTGGGTGATCGCATTACCTTTTGAAGGTCACACAGCTGGATCTGAACCCAGTGACGTCTGATTGTAAAGCCCCTGCCCTTTCCAGGGTTCCCTTTGCCTCCTCTGCTTTTGCTAAGCCATCTGCCTTTAGGATTCTCAAGCTATCAGGACAAGGAGTTAATTTCCAGAAGAAAGGTCGCTGCTTTAAAAGCAGCATCACATGGCATTAAAGCTGGAACTTGCACATTAGGCCAACTCGGCTTGGAGCCCATTGGCATCATTTACCAGCTTTGTGACTGCGAGGCAGTTCCTGGGCCTCATTGAGCTTCATGGTATTTCATCATCAAAATCAGGACCATCGTATCAGCTTTGCAGGATAATATAGTGCATAATAAATAATAATGGTGATGATGATTATCGTAATAGTAGTTAGCACTGAGGAGCTGTTATGTGTCAACCCCTGAACTAAACGCTTTTCATAGTTAGTTCATTTAATCCTCACAACAACCCGATGAGGCAGCTTCAGTTACCCCTGTTTGACATAGAAAGTCATCAGTACGTGAAGGCTGTTTTATTTATTTATTGCTGTGTTAGGTCTTTGTTGCTGTGTGCGGGCTTTCTCTAGTTGTGGCGAGTGGGGGCTTACTCTTCGTTGTGGAGCGTGGGCTTCTCATTGTGGTGGCTTTTCTTGTTGGGAGCACGGCTCTAGGCGTGCGGGCTTCAGTAGTTGTGGCACGTGGGCTCAGTAGTTGTGGCTTGTGGGCTCTAGAGTTCAGGCTCAGTAGTTGTGGCGCATGGGCTTAGTTGCTCCGCGGCATGTGGGATCTTCCTGGACCAGGGCTTGAAGCTGTGTCCCTGCATTGGCAGGCGGATTCTTTTTCTGTTTTGTTTTGTTTTTTAAACATCTTTATTGGAGTATAATTGCTTCACAATGGTGTGCTAGTCTCTGCTCTGCAACAAAGTGAATCAGCCGTACATATACATATATCCCCATATCTCTTCCCTCTTGTGTCTCCCTCCCTCCCACCCTCCCTATCCCACCCCTCTAGGTGGTCACAAAGCACCGAGCTGATCTCCCTGTGCTATGCAGCTGCTTCCTACTAGCTATCAGTTTTACATTTGGTAGTATATATATTATATCCATGCCACTCTCTCACTTTGTCCCAGCTTACCCTTTCCCCTCCCCGTGTCCTCAGGTCCATTCTCTACGTCTGCGTCTTTATTCCCGTCCTGCCACTAGGTTCTTCATGACCATCTTTTTTTTTTTTAAAGATTCCATATATATCTGTTAGCACACGTTATTTGTTATTCTGTTTCTGACTTACTACAGACTCTAGGTCCATCCACCTCACTACAAATAACTCTGTTTCGTTTCTTTTTATGGCGGCAGGCAGATTCTTAACCACTGCACCACCAAGGAAGTCCCAAGGCTGTTTTTATTATTTTCTTAAAAAAAATTATATCGGAGTATTGTTGATTTACAGTGTTGTGTTAGTTTCAGGTGTACAGCAATATTATTTATATTTTCCACAATATTATTTATATTTCCTTTCCATTGGTACGGATAATCGAGTATTCAATAACTTAGAGAATCCACTGTCATTCAATAAACTTTACTTAACACCTGTTGTATGGTTATTAAAATAGGTAGTGATTTTATCTCCAAGCTTTTTATCTTAGTGATAACTGTTTCATATATAACTAATATTTTAACATGTTTCTTTTGTGTTGTTAAACAGGATTAATCTTACAACTCAAGTACTTATTTAAACATTTCACAGACAGGAAAACCATGGACAGAAGTGCCTACATTCCGAACCAATTTTTTTAAAAAATAAATTTATTTATTTAATTTATTTATTTTTGGCTGCGTTGGGTCTTCATTGCGGTGTGCGGGCTTCTCACTGCAGTGGCTTCTCTTGTTGTGGAGCACAGGCTCTAGGCACGCAGGCTTCAGTAGTTCTGGCATGCAGGCTCAGTAGTTGTGGCATGCGGGCTCTAGAGCGCAGCAGGCTCAGTAGTTGTGGCGCACGGGCTTGGTTGCTCTGTGGCATGTGGAATCTTCCTGGACCAGGGCTCTAACCGTGTCCCCTGCATTGGCAGGCGGATTCTTAACCACTGTGCCACCAGGGAAACCCCCGAACCAATTTTTATGTGTCTTCAAAATAAAGTAACGCCACTATGTTGATAGAAAGGGCTCTGGAGATTATATGAGAGGATGAGGAATCTTTAAAAAATGTCCTCTGCTGTCTGTCCTCCCATCCTTTCTTCTTTATCATATGACGTACCCCCAAATTCAATCAGTAAATATATGCATAAAGCAGCAATTCTCATGGCCTGTCATCTACCTAAATAAATGATGGGGGGTCTTGGGAGGTTTAAAAAAGTTACTAACATTAATGCTGATGTGTTGACAACTGTAGAGAACACAGAATTTTGGCAGTGGACTCAAATGCATTTCATTATAGAAGAGAGAAAATTGTAGAACTTCGCTCGTGTACTTCCCAACATTGAAACCAGACTAAAAAATTCAGCCAAAACAGCAGACTGTTAAACATTTAAAAGAAAAGAAAACAAAACAAACCTGTGCAAACATACTACTCTCTAAATATTCCTGTAATACCCTGGAATCTCGTGGCTGGTAGTCAGAGGCCTTGTGTGGGTTAAGAAGGTTGTTCCGCACATATTGAAGAAAATGGAACGATGGTTCTTAGAACCCAGAAAAGAGGTTAGGGATGAGTCTGTTCTTTAGAAAGACCTGAGCGGATGTGAGCTGGCCGAAGGTCCGAATTTATACAGCTCCCTGCTTTTACTTGATCAGAGGGTGGGTTGATTGTCCTCCACCTATTTATTTGGTGTTCGCTGAGCTCCGGTGTGTGCCAGGCATTGCTGCATCTTGGTGGTATAAAATGGAGCTCCCTTTGGGGTCTGACCTTGAGGATCTTAGAAGGTCTAGAATATGGGCTTCCTTGGTGGTGCAGTGGTTGAGAGTCCGCCTGCCGACGCAGGGGACGCGGGTTCGTGCCCCGGTCTGGGAAGATCCCACATGCCGCGGAGCGGCTAGGCCCGTGAGCCATGGCCGCTGAACCTGCGCTTTCGGAGCCTCTGCTCGCAGTGGGAGAGGCCACAACAGTGAGAGGCCTGCGAACCCCCCCCCCAAAAAAAAAAAAAGGTCTAGAGGAGAAAACAGACAGGGAACCGATTATACCCCAGTGAGGTCATTCTGTAGTGGACATGTGTAACTAAGGTTCAGAGCTAATCACCTCTTCTCTTAAGTCCTTCTGACTTTACCATCAGCCTGTCATATAGGTATTGTCAGAATTTTAAAGGAAGGGATTTCAAATCCAAGTTGTGCCTGCCACCTACTGTGTGTTGTAAAGTTTGTTCCAAGGCAGAATTGTGGTGAGAGATAGACAGGACTAATGTTTCGATGAGATTTGGAAATTCTCTTCATCAAAAGCAATTTCTGAAGTTTATTACTGTCTATACAAACATGGGTTAAATGCTAACATTAGTTGGATATCTGTATATGTAAGTATGTGTATGTATGAATCTGTGTCTGGCTTTTTGATGCGCATGTATTAACATGCTTTTATCTTGTATATAAGCTGTGGACTCTTAGACAATCAGTGTTTAAACTTTCAACAAGGAAGAGAACTAATGAAAAGGAACAATGGTTTTTTTGTTTTCCCAGTAATTACATTTATCATTGTTCTGAAAACTCAACAAACGACCACAGGATGTGAATTTAATCAAGTTGTGCCTTTGAACAAAGATACCCTGGTTGTAGTGGAATTTTTTTACTTCCCATCATCCTGCCCACATGTTCCCTCGCCTCCGAAATCAACAGCAGTTCACTGTGGTTGAACCAACTTAACAAATAATAATTTCAAAAGAAAAAGAAATGGATTTGGGAAGCAAAAGGAACTATTGTTTCTACTCTGTCTCCTAGATTAGCATTTGAAATCAAAGATTTTAACCTTTTACTAGAAAAATATTTTTTCTGTGTACGGTGGCCCTCTTTAAAATATAACCCCTTCTTTATAGCCTAGATTTAATTGGAGGTGCTATTTGAATGAGTGAGGCAGGGTATATCATCTTAATCCCTTCAGTTGCCCACGTGTACAATTATATTATCTTTGACAGTGTAAATAAAAAGTTTTTTATTTTTTTTTATCCAGAAGAAACTAAAGCATTTAGTGGAGGAGTATTTAGAACCAGAACTTTTCCTAGAAATACTGGCTTTCATTTGATGGACTGTTTTTCTTGATCCAGTAGAAATGCCTTGCCTTTGATTTCAACGTCTCTTTTGGCATTGCCTATACATGTCATCTCCTTGAGAGAAAAAGCTCTGTGTCTGTGTTGTTGGTCTTCAGCACTTCATCAGTGCTGTGTTAATAGCTACTCTTCACAGTACTTTACATGCATATTTTATTTAGTACTTATATCAAGCCAGTGAAAAAACCGAAGTCTTAAGATTACAAAAATTTGCCGAGGACAGATTTGGTTTCTCTTTCTTCAAAGTCCATACTCTTTTTTTTTTTTTTTTGCTGTACGCGGGCCTCTCACTGTTGTGGCCTCTCCCGTTGCGGAGCACAGGCTCGGGACGCGCAGCCTCAGCGGCCATGGCTCACGGGCCTAGCTGCTCTGTGGCATGTGGGATCTTCCCGGACCGGGGCACGGACCCCTGTCCCCTGCATTGGCAGGCGGACTCCCAACCACCGCGCCACCAGGGAAGCCCCGAAGTCCATACTCTTAACCATCATTGTCATACAGCTTAGAGTGGCTTTCTCTTTGTCTCAGAATTCTCACCAGGTAAGCCAGCTGCACCACTGTCACTTCTCTGCAGAGAGATGCTTTCTTTGGCATTTATTGCTCTTGTTAATTGAGCCGTTTAGTTTCATCCCCTTTTTCTCACATTGAAATCTGTTAACAAAGAGAAACATTGATTATCACGATTATTCAGGTACACAAGGAAATGAAGACTGTTCATCTCTTTTCTGCATGAATACTCCATAGCATGCCATTATGATCTGAGGTGCATTCCACGTTAAGATAAGCAGATAGTGCTTCCATGATAAAGTTTAAAGCAAATAAATCAATCAAAATTAGCAATAGATAGATAAGAAACTAGATGAAAGCAAGAAAAGCAGGTTAAAGAAACTTGACCTGTCCTCCATCATAACATCAAGGTAAGCGATGGCCTGGAAGGCTGTCTGTGAAGCCTCATCGTTTGAAAGGTTGACTCTAAGAAATGGCTTCTTTTGTTCCTAAGCCTGCATCATTAGGCAGCACTAGCTTGCCAGGAAAGTAGTCGAGAGACCAGAGTGTTTTTGCATTAAGAGGGGAGTGCTCCCTTGCTACAGACCACTCAGAGAACAGATCAGGGATGGGCTAGGTAAGTTTTCTTCTTTAGGTGAGGGCATCTGTCTGATAGACATTGGGTTTGGACAGTGGAAGGACAGAGACCTACAAACAGCCCTCTGTGATCTAGTAGGAGGGAAGTAAAAGAAGCCACAGGAAAAGCCCTCCCCTCCCGAGGAAGGGGACAGGGCTATGAGACCTCCTCATCATGGGGTGGGAGGAAGTCCCCCTACTCATGGCTTACCTGTGCTCTGTAAGGCAGCTGACCAACAAATTGAGAGTTAAGTGTATATGCCGAGATGTGAACACGTTCAAGGTATCGAATTTTTTTTTTTTTTTTTTTTTTTCACTTAATGGCCGTAAAGAGTCACGTTTGGTCCACCAAGGTGCTTTAGGTACCACATAAGACTGGTAAGAGAATGGAGAATTTTGCCTGGCCAAGGTAGCAGTGCCTCCCAAGGACTGGTGTTACCTTCGTGGGTACCTGGGATCATTTGCTCATCTCTTAGACTAATTGGATACCTCTTCTCCCCTAAACAAATAGTACTAGATGGAAAAGGAACAGAGAAAAGCAGTGATCATCCCACATTTCATACTGCTCTGTTTGATTTCACTTTGAAGACAGGGCAGTCGGCGATCATAGCAGGTGATGTCAGTTGCTGTGATGTGTCTCTGCTCCTCTTACTTCCAGCCCTGCTCGTCTGCTCTTTTAGGATTTCATCTTTTTTTTTTTTCTTGCATATTATTTAAGCCCCTCCGTGATCTATCTGGTCCTAGTCTGCTTTTTTCAAGTAATCTTTCATTACTCTAGACTTGTACTATTTCCTTCTTCCTGAAAATAAATGGTTAGTCCCACCTTTTTGCCTTTTTTTGCTCCTTTGGCTACTTTCTAAGAGTGGTAGCATCCCTGTTTTTTTCTGCCTGGTATATAAATTATATGAGTCTTTCAAGGTTCAACCCAAATGCCTATCGCAAACTCTTGATTTATTCAGTTCTTAGGGAAAATCACCTATAACTAGGTAATGCAGCTATGTGGGCATAAAGCTTATTTGCTCTGGTAACTTTTAAATCCTTGAGAATAGGAAACATGTCTGTCCCAGGTTTTATATCCTGAGTAATGTTCAACATGGTTCTTGCCACTTGGCAGGAGCCGGTGGTCATTTGTTGAGTGGCTGTATGAACATCAGTCTTCTGACCTGTTTGTGTCCAGTTCAGGCTTTCTCACCTCCCTTTTAGGCCTTTTGGAATCCGTTTTTATTTATTTTACTTTTCTGGGAGTTTGGCGGGAGGAGGAGAAGTCTGTCCTCTGCTCTTGCCTTTGCTCTCTGTGCCTGGAATTACCTCTGGGAAAATGTGACACTTTTTGCTTTTGTCTCAGGCTTTCCAGGCTAACGTGGAGAAGTTTCTCTCAGGTCGGTGGTGTTCTTTAGGTGACTTGTTCTTGCCAACCCTCCTTGGGGAGCCTTTGTTGGGGAGGACGGGGAGGGCAGAGGATATGGGCACCTCTGCCCTTACCTTGGTACGTGTGGTGTTTCTGTATCCCATGGTCACTGTTTCTGATGGTAGGACTTTGACCTGACTGGTCAGCTTCCCAGGAAAGATGATACATGTTGATACTGTGAAAGTGAACTTTCCCAAGACATTCTTTGGGGAATTTTCAACGCTTTTGTGGTTCTGTGCAAGTCACTTACCTACTTTGGACATCCAGGCCAGGCTGCAGGACCCTCTGTACAAATGAAACAAAATCTTCTGCTGTCCTGTGGGACTTCAGTGATGGACAGCAACAGTGCCGCTGATTCCAGAGAAAGGTTTTGTTGGGCAGAGCACAGGACTTGTCTGCGGTACCCTCTTCCAATTTATGTGGTCTGGTGCTGTGTAAATCCTTTCTTGGTCAGGATTCCCATCAGCAAGAGTAACTTCCATTTATTTCCTCCTTAATGATGACACAGTATTATAAGATGTTTATATTATCCCTATACATATTGTATTTTCAAAGTGGAGAGAATTTAAGTGATTTGCTGCTAGTAAGCTTTTTCTAAGTCATGATGCTAACGTGGACTTGACCTTAAAATCAGTAGTTAATGCTTTTTCCTCTTTTTTAATACACATTCGCTTCCCGGACTGGCTTTGATTATCTGTCCATCCATCCATCCATATCCATATCTATATCTATACATATTCATTGAGTATATTCATGAATATATATATATATATATATTCATTCATTCTATATATGAAGATCGGTAGGAAATTGAACAAGGTAGATCTGTAGTGGAACACATTCCCCGTGTGACAAGGAATTCCAGTATGTTACTTTCCAGGCTTCCTTTGTGGAATGTTCTTAGATAAGTGGGAAGAATGGGATGTTTTTGAAGATACTGGTAGAGTGGCAGTGAAACACATCACCTATTTGGGTTTTGGGAGTCGGTTCAGGCTGGTAAGGAAATGCCTTGTGGTAATACAGCCCTGGCAGGCCTAAGAGAAGTCTCCTTTACCTGACACAGTGCATCTGCTATTGCTGAGAAGCCAGGGCTGGAGCTGACCTCAGCCCTCATCCCAGCCAGGTGCTCCACCCTTGGCCACACAGCACCTGGGCTGGCTTTTTAAGGAGACCCTGCTGGGGAAAGCTTCCTGGTACGGAGAAGGGACAGGCTGTGCAGATAGCTGCCCAGCTGGGGAGGCCTGATGCAGACCTGACTGAGACCTCCTTGGGAGATTAAAGTCCTCTCCTGTTCATGAGCTCATCTGTGGATAAGAAAGAGGTGCTGTGGTGGAATGGGCTTTGCCTTTAGAAGGTGGAAAGTACCCAAATGATGCATTCTTTTGAGTGCAGCTTTTTTTTTTTTTTTTTTTGAGTGCAGCTTTAATGTTTCTCAGCCTAAAGACTAAAGACATATTTCTGTAAGGTTTGCTCAAGCTAAGAATGGTGATTCGCCACTTCATTAGATGGCTCACCTCCCTGAAAAAAGACATTTAGCCTCTTCTCCTGGACTGCCCTGAACCAGGAATTTCTTGCAGGAATTCCAAGGACATCCTTAAACAGCCAAACACAACTTCTGCCTTGGTGTGTAGGCACACTTCTGTTTCTGTCAAAGTAAATCAGGCTGGTAAGTCATAAATTAGGAAAACATTTTGGGACTTGTGTTTATTTATTTAACAAGTAGAATAAATAGCTGGCCTCAGAAAACCCAAAACAAAACAAAAGCAAAAATCCAATCTGGGGTCAGTTGACAGAGGATCGGTTTACTGTTTGCCAACAGTGAGGCTGTACCTTCTCTGGGAGGTGGGAAGCCTTTCCTCTGTCATACTCTGATCTTATTCGCTGTCCCCTTCCATCTTTTGTCACCTTGCTCTTCTTGCCTCCGCCCCATGAGTTGGGTGGGGACAGGAAAGCCTAGGAGGGAAGTGCTGGGGGCCCTTTCCTATCTCAACTGTTTATTTCCCTGTCTCTTCTCCCTGTTACAAAGTTTCTCCTTGATTTGCTTTTATCAAGTTTGTGAATGACTCCCTTTGTCAAGCTTATTGGAATGCCCTGTGGGAGGGATGCTATGCAAAAAAATAATTGTATCGCATAACTGCCCAGTCCTTAGAGATGCCAGATAGCCCTTGGCCCCAGAACAGACCCTCCTTGCTGGCAGGTCCTGTGAAAGCAGGACACAGTGTATGTGAGAGGTGGCTCTGTCCTCCACCCAGGTACCACAGGGATGACCTTTACCCCAGCTCTGCTAAAAGGCTTATTTTAGGTTTCTAAAATGACTGTCTTTCCTTAGCCCAGAAGGGGGTGTTTCCCTGAGTGTATGTGTGTTTTCCCTGTGTGATTGTTTCCAGCTGCCGTTTCTTCACAAATGTCAAGTTTGTCTTTCCTGTCACCTCGAGGCACCTGACGTTCGTGACTCATTATTAAAAAGGGCAGCCTTTTATTTTATTTTGATGAAAATAAAATCCCAGAGAATTCTGTTCAATACAGTATAATCGAGCAGGTGACATGTTGGTGTTTGGGATTTGGAAAAGCGATCCAGAAAAAAAGTAGAGTTTTTGGCACGGTAGTTGGAAGAGCAAGAAGCTCCAAGGTGAACTTCAGGGATTTGTTACTGACACTGTGTGTATCCTCTGAACTAATTCCAAGCCTTTAAACTTAATACCAAGCAGCCAGGCCAAGGCAGTCACTGGGCTTAGGGAAGGGCCATTTTGAGGCAAAGAATCGTGTAGTGTGCTCCTATCCAGATAACATTTTCCTCCCCCTGTGAAATCAGATTAAATCGACTTTGGTTTGGAGGGTGTGGAAATGGAGGGGGTGTCATTGCACTCTTGGCTGTTTTGTTTTGTGGTAGCAATAGTGATTAGTGGGAGGTATCTAGCTGTGAAGGATGCAGATGAGATAGCTCTAAAAGCTAACATTATTTCAGAATAGGATTTTATTTGGTATAGGCAGTTGCATACACCGTGTTTATTAACCTTTCTTTATGAAACTTTCATTAATTGGCATGTCCTGTATGCTCAAGGGCAAAATATCATGTATGATGAAGTACAGCAGGTTCAAAGTGTTTGGGTCGTGGTACATCCCTAGAGCTCGGAAACAATGACAGAGGATGATACGTACCAACACAAAGAGAGCTCCAAGATATACACCAGTGGGTAAAAGCGTCACATGGCAAAATGAAGAATAGAGGTGAATACCATTTCTTTTTGAAAAAAGAAATGGCAGCAGACCAAGGCAGAATTTGGCCCCAGGTGAGGAAGGTTCAACCACTCCGAAGTCTGTTCATGGAACACCGTCAGCAGGGCTCTTTTCCAAATTATGCTGTGTCACATTATTTTTTGGCTTTCATTTATGCTTATTCCCCTTACTCATGCCTTTCCCCCTTTGAACCTTTTTGCCTGTGTCTGTTCATCTTTTAATTTGTATATATTCTTGACAAACATGTTGTTTAGCGTTCGTGTCCCTCGCCCGCCCAGGTGAAATTCATGTAAACAAAATTACATAAACGTCAAATTAACCCTTTAAGAATGAACAGTCCTTGGGCTTCCCTGGTGGCGCAGTGGTTGAGAGTCCGCCTGCCGATGCAGGGGACACGGGTTCGTGCCCCGGTACGGGAAGATCCCACATGACGCGGAGCGACTGCGCCTGTGAGCCATGGCCGCTGGGCCTGTGCGTCCGGAGCCTGTGCTCCGCAATGGGAAAGGCCACAACAGTGAAAGGCCAGCGTACCGCAAAAAAAAAAAAAAAAAAAAGAAATGAACAGTCCAGTTGCATTTAGTGCATTCACAATGCTGTGTAACCACCACCTCTGCCTAGTTCCCAAACTTCCATCAACCCGCAATAAAACCCTGGCCGAGTCAGCAGTTACTCTCCGTTCTCCCGTATCCCAGCCCCTAGCAACCACCAGTGTGCTTTTCTCTTTTATTTTCCTTTTTCTGGGGGGCCATGCCGTGTGGCTTGCGGGATCTTAAGTTCCCTGACCAGGAATGGAACCCGGGCCTCGGCAGTGAAAGCACCAAGTCGTAACCACTGGACTGCCAGGGAATTACCCTGCTTTCCATTTCTAAGGGTTTACCTATTCTAGATATTTCATATAAATGAAATTACAGAATACTGTGACCTTTTGTGTGTGTGCATGTATTTTTGAATCAACTTAATTGAGGCTTAATCTACATAAATAAAAGGTGCACATTTCTTAGTGGACCTTATACATAGTTTGTGTTTGCTTGTTTTGCATCGTTTGCATTTACTGACAGCACCCCCGTTTTGCAGACGAGGACTGAGGCTCAAGGACGCTATTCCATTGCCCTGCAGCAGCGTGTGACTGTGGATGGGCCGGCTCCAGAGCTCGTGCTGCTGACCACTGCTGTCCACGGCCTCTCAGCTCTCTTACACGTGCAGTTCCAGAGCTTGCGTTTTCTCACGCAACGTGCTGTCTTTCCACACTGACAAAAAGTGGCCCTAAAATATTCCGCTGTTTGTTTGTACCGTGGTAGAACTATTTCCCCATTGATGGGATGGATTTTTGGGATGTTTCTATTTTTTGTGTGTCATGAATCATATTGAAAGGACCATTAAGGACTAAAGAAAATTCTAAAGTAATGTATGTTTATACATTATGGAAATATAGCCAAGCAAGGAGAATAAGTGAAAACAAATACATGAGTTTCCTCAGAGGTAACCACTATAAACATTTTTAAACATAGCTTTCCAATCTCTTTTATGCATTTTTTTTTTAGAGGAAAAGAAAGCCCTTTAGGAGAAAGGATGATATGTAAATGAAGTTTTATAATAGAAGGTTTACAATATATTATATAGATAGATTTTTTTTGCGGTACGCGGGCCTCTCACTGTTACGGCCTCTCCCATTGCGGAGCACAGGCTCTGGACGCGCAGGCTCAGCGGCCATGGCTCACGGGCCCAGCCGCTCTGCGGCATGTGGGATCCTCCCGGACCGGGGCATGAACCCGTGTCCCCTGCATCGGCAGGCGGACTCTCAACCATTGTGCCACCAGGGAAACCCTAGATAGATCTTTTATATATTGTATATATAGCTCTTTTTATCTAATTAGTACTAGTGAATATTTACTAAGTGCTTAAAATGTGACAGACTGTTTTAAGTGTTTTCTACCATTTCACAGGAATCACGTCAGGGGTGTTTTGTTATTACAGCACATGAGGAGGTTTATGTATGTTTTAAATTCATATAAAAGGTTTTGTGTTCTAGCTTTTACTATTTTTTACTTTTTTTTTTAAAACTCAGCACTATGTTCTTATGGTTAATCTATTTACCTTGCTGTGTTTACCTAGACATCAGTGCCACCTTATCTTTTCCTCTAACTCCATGCACAGGACTGTAGGGCACATCCTGTATGTGCCCTCACGGACCTGCGGGAGGAGTCGCTGGGACATATGTCCAGGAACAGGATACACGGATCACGGGAGGGTGTACTCAGACATATAGGCCAAGGCAGATCCTCCTCCAGAATGGCTGTGCTGGAATCTACGCTCCTAGTCTCTCTGTTTTCTATGGTTTCAAAGATATGTGTATAAATGTCTAGAGAAAGGACCAAAAGGATATATACACCACACCGGTGACACTGGGAACACATACAAGTGGACCAGGAGGAAGAGGATGGTCAGAGGGTACCTCAAGCCTTGCTGGTCATGATTTGATATAAGGAGAATGTCTTTGTGTGTAACTTGTCGTTATAAGTTACTGTTTAAAAAGTCTGGAAACCTGACCTTTATGTAAAGTTTACTGTTGTATTCTATGAATACTGTATGTATTCTATGGAATTGTGAATGCCTGGATGAAGATTAGTCATGGCACATGGGATGAGGTCTTTTGCAGCTCGGTGTTTTTTGAGACCTGCTCTGAATAGTTATCCTAGTGCTACCTGTAAACCCTCTTTAGACATTTAATCCAGGCCCCCCACGTCAGGTGGCTCAGAGAGGTGAAGTAATTTTCCCAAGGGCACAGGGTCGAGACGGTTGGCCAGGTTTGCTGTGGAGAGGTGGTGCTGGGGAGATGGGCGGGAGTAGAAGACTTCTCTCTGGAGGGCTAATGTTTTGAAAATCAAGGTTTGGGAGGAAGTCAGTGCTGCCTGACTGAGGTGGGGAAGGAACATTCTCAAGAACAGTGAGTTTCAGTAACTTCCTTGTCCAAACACTTAACTGAATGAATGTATTAGTTTGGTCTGTTTACTAAGCACAGGGTATTAAGATACTCTTTTCCTTATGAGCGCTTCTCTGTAGAGTGAAGGTGTGTGGCCTTCACGTCGGGACTCAAGCTTCCTTCTTTTCACCTCTTCTGAAGTGGGAGAAACAAGGGTTCTGGATGACTGAAGAGACACTTTTTAAAGGGACCATTCTGGTTCCTTGGGGATATTATTTTCAACTGAGATGCCTCATACTTTCTCAGGAGCCCAAACGCATAGCGAGCAATTGGTCACCTTTTACGTGCAGTTATCTTCAAGGATTTCTCCAGTGCCTGCCCTGTCACCTTTACCCACACCCTGATCATGGTACATAACTTGGTTTATAACAGAACCAGTGAATGTTTGTGTCTGAATTTTACTTTCAAAACCAGGAATAGGAATATTGGCACGAATGCACTGTGCAGAAAGAGGAGGTGTTTGCGCATGGCCACAAAGATAGGTGCTTTTCTCCTCTTGCCCGGTGGTAATACTGGTTTCCTCTGATGAGCTACCTGGGGACAGAAGACAGCATGTTGTGGATGGTGCTTTATGAGGTAGACATATGTTTACTGCTTACAACTAAGTAAAATAAAGAATATATTGGAAGGCAGATGCAGATACAAAGTGACTTTAAGACAGGAATGTTTCCTACCACTACCTATTACCCAGAACTCACTGGTGTGGAGGTTAAAGGAACAAGGCATGGTTGAGAAGGCAGAACTACCAGCTTCTCTGTTCTTCCCAGGGTTGGTGAACTCTGTGTAAACTAGAACAGAAATGACCCTTATGAACAGGTACACATGTGTGGTAAGTACCTGATGGGTGTGTGCTGACCAATAAATACTACTACTTCCTCCTTCTGACTCATATAGTTGAAATGAAGGCTAGTCCCTCTGATTGCTGTGTATACTTCTGTTGAGCAGGGAAGTTGAGCAATCCTGCTATATTAAGTAACAATCTGAGACAAAATAGGTGCAATGGGAGAGATAACAGTTGTGCTTTGCCTTCTGGGTGAATTTAAGTTAAAACCTTCTTATTATCTAGACTTATAGCTACTGAATAATCTTTTGCCCAGAATATTGAAGATGCAAGATTTTTAAGTTAGCTTGAGAAGAACTGAACAGTTTGTTCAGTGGGATTAGATGACCATAGAGAGAACGGGCTGATTAATTACCTTTCCTTTTTTTTTTTCTTTTTCTTTTTTTTTTTATTTTTTCTGTATGCGGGCCTCGCACTGCTGTGGCCTCTCCCGTTGCAGAGCACAGGCTCCGGATGCGCAGGCTCAGCGGCCATGGCTCACGGGCCCAGCCGCTCCGCAGCATGTGGGATCTTCCCGGACTGGGGCACGAACCCGTGTCCCCTGCATAGGCAGGCGGACTCTCAACCACTGCGCCACCAGGGAAGCCCCTTACCTTTCCTTTTTAACTATATAATGCCTGCTCATGCTTGAGATTTTGATGAGCACATTTTTGCTTTACTTCAGAGAAAGACCAGTGGAATAATAATTAAATTGTATAGCATTTTATGTAGATTGCCTTTCAGATGAAAAGAAAACCTACCCCGGTGTTCCCACAGAACACAAAAAGGAGATGAAAGAATTTTTCCGAGTGCCAATTTTAGATCCTTTATTCAAAGTGCGACAGTTTGCTTAACTGGTAGATAAATAAATGGGAGTGTGTGTCTTGATGTTTCTCTGCAACTTGTATGATCTGGGAACTGGTAATGAAATTTGCAACATGCCTAAGATAGAAAATTATATGAAACCACAATATATATTTTCTTTCATAGCTGTTCTCTGAGCCAGCATGCGTGGGCCCCTTTCAAGAAGGGGAGGGAAAAAGGGTGATAAATGACCTTAGAAGTGAACTTTTGATACTTGCATTACAATTTTGTGGGTTTAAGCTTTTAATTTTTATAATTGTGGGCGATAGTTGTGAAGAGTTTCCAGTATGTTCTGAGTAGTCGTGTTATGACCCTTAGAAAATGTAGCACATTTATCTGCCTGTTTTATCTGCTCTTTTGAGTTCAGACCTGGCATACCCTTGCAGCATGGTGGTTTGGTGGGGGGGGATTGGGATTTTTTTCAATTACATTAGTTTCTTATGGTAGGAGAAAAGTTATATATCTAAGTAGACATTCAGCTTCATGATTGAGTCTTATTCCACCCCCCCTCAAAAATGGTTTTTTGGTAGTCTCTTGATAATTTCCATCATTCTTTTAAAAGTCTAACTTACTAAAATTCATTTGATTTTTTTGCTTAAGACTTTGATCACCATCAATGAAAATTTATCGAAACTGCTTCAGTGCAGTTTCTTCATTCATGCCTGGGGATGCAAAGGAAAGGAGCAGAACCTAAGATTTGGGGGGTTAACCAAAACAGACGGTAGGTAGGCTTCTCTGGGGTTAGGTGGAAGACGGTGGAACATTTGGTTTTGGATGGATTTTTGGTGCCCTTGGGATGTCCACTAAGCTTGTTTTCTCAGGTAAGCTGGGTGTTGGCGTGGTAGCAGACAGTCCCCAAATCACAGAAGCTTAATACAACAAAAGCGTACTTCTTGTTCTCAGAGTCTTTGGTGAGTCTGGGAGATGCTCCAGGTCAGCTGTCTTTCCTGTAGCAACTCTGTGATCCAGGCTGCTTCAATCTTGTGGCTCTGTCATCTGATTGCCGCAGGAGGGGAGGGGCTTCGGGAGCTTTCCTGTGCCTCAGCCATGAAGAGTGACTTGTCACTGCCCACATTTCATTGGTCCTGACATTCAGGTGGCCTTGCCTATTGCTAGGTAATGCAGCGCTGTAGTGTTTAGGAAAGAGATACTGGTGAGCCCTCGTAAAGTCTGTCACGTGTGTCTAATTGAGGACGGGGTCTCGGAGGAGGGATTGGAACTAGACATGAGGATTTGAGAGATGTCATTGTGTGCACTCAAAGGTGTAGCTTTCCATGATGGTTTCTCTGCATGTAGCTTTCTTCATAACCTAGGCTGTATCATGCTGCCCTAGAAAAATATAAAGGTAGCTGTTGCCACTGTCAGGGAAGTCAGGAGGGTTCTGTTGGTCCTTTGTTGATTCCTGTGCTGTGTTTATATTGTCTGCCTCCAAAAGTGTACTTGCACCTTGTCGATTGATCCTTTTGGGTGGTGTGAACTTGTAGGTTAGCGGGTCCTTAAATCTATTTTTTTTTTTTTGCGGTACGCGGGCCTGTCACTGCTGTGGCCTCTCCCGTTGCGGAGCCTGTGCTCCAGACGCGCAGGCTCAGCGGCCATGGCTCACGGGCCCAGCCGCTCTGTGGCATCTTCCCGGACCGGGGCACGAACCCGCGTGTCTCCTGCATCGTCAGGCGGACTCTCAACCACTGCGCCACCAGGGAAGCCCAGCCTAAGTCTCTTATGCTTCAGTTAGTTGCTCTGAAGTGGAGATGAAAATGTGTGCTCACCGTCTCCTGAGTATGATCATACTCTCCCAAGCTGATCTCAGTTAACTTTTAAAATTTATTCTCTTACAACCTCTTTTCTGCCTCTCTTTTTAATCTCTTGAGATGTCTTCCAAATTTTTCAGGTATTAATATTATGTCTCAAATTGTAGTGACCCAGTCCAGAGGCAGCATTCTAGCAGTTTCGCCAATACCGCATGCGATGAAAGTGGTTATCTTTGGGGTGGAACTGGTCGAGGTGGGAGGGAAAATCATGACCAACCGTGTAAATGACTGCTAGGAGAGCAAGAAAACAGCTACTTCTCCTGCTCATTAGAGGGGGTCCTTTTCCACATCAGGGAGACCTGGGTAGAAATCTTTACCCTGCCACGTGTGAAAAGCGGGCCACAGGCCTCAGTTTTCTGAGCCATAAAATGGGGATGAAACACTTCAGAGGGTTGTTGGGAGTGTAAAGTGAACGGGACGATGTCTGTACGACTGATCATTAGTTCTTTGGGGTAAGTAGGGACTTGGTGTTTTACTTAACTGCGTCCATGGTTTTCGTTGGAGAAGATACTCAAAAAATTGGGAAATCTACAGAGGTAGTTTGAGTTTGATGGTGGTTTTCAAACTTTATTGTGCAGAAGAGTTCCCAGGGTGCTTGTTCAAGCATGCAGGTCCTCAGGCTACACAGCCCCAGAGATTCTATTTGGGAAGTTTGGCCGAGTCTGGGCATTTGTTTTTTTTCAGAGTAACCCAGGTGGTTCTGATGCAGGTGGTGCACAGGTAACACTTAGCGAAATCCTGGCTAGTGGCTACCAGGTGAGCTTGAATGAGGAACCCCCGCCTTCTCAGGAAGCTTGGCTCCAGCTAGTTGGTTTCTGTTTCTCTGAGGCCATTGACAAAGAAGAATGTTTTAGAGCTGTTTCAAGCAGGACAGAACTGTTCTTTGTTCTTGCTTTTAATGGTAACTGGAGGTATCTTTTTTTAATTTTTATTTTATGGAGGTATCTTTTTATTGGATGGTCTCCTCGAACGTTATTTTGACTCAGAGTCCTAAGTCTCCCGGGAACTAGCTCAGGAACCTGAGCTGGGGAAATCTCCTTGACCGTTGGATGATGGAATTGTGATCTGGGGTGGGGAAAGGGCACGTTGGAGGGAGGTGGTGCTTATCCTTACTGCGGGTTTTGGAAGGCTTTGGGGAAAAAGAAGTGAGCCGTGGACGGGATTCCTCCCGGCTCCAAACTGCATTCCTTTAGGAATGGGATGAAAATGATCACGTTCCATCCATTTGCAAATTGTTCGTATCTAGTTTATCTTTCCTTTCGTTGAGTTATGCCTGGCAATCTAGAATACTGACCACATTAGTATTTTAAAAACTTTATTTTTGCAGCCGAGGTTTGAGGGGTGGGAGGATGGCTCACTGAGCGGACCCCTGATGACCAGAGTTGCTAAGTCCTGAGATGAATGTTTGTGATTTCCTGACTTAAGGACAAAATAAACATCCAAGGCTTGCCCAGGAATATATTTTAGTGCTTCCCCTGTGCTGCAGCTTCGGGTCTGCGTGTGTTCTCAGATCTCTTTCTGTGGCATACATTTTACCCACACTTTCTGTCAGGCACAGCTTCTGGTTGCCAGCTAAGGTCCGGCCTCTGCAATGTAGGCTGCGACTGCAAAATATTTTAAAAGAAAACCTTGGAAGGAATTTTCATCATTTATTTAATAAATGAAAGTGCTAGGTAGAAATCAAAAGTCAACCAGGGAGTGTAGCTGGAAAATGTAAACCATGTGAGATGTGCCTTTAAAGTTTAAAACCCTTCTTGGAATCCCCTCCTCTCCTTCCCTCAAGAACTCCCTTTAAAGTTCTGTCTGTTGAATTTAATGAGTTTGAAGCTGTGAATATGATTCTTACATGAAAAGTGTATAAGCCAAAGAGTCAGGTTGCTTTGGTTATTTTTCAGTCCTGCATATAAGATGTTTGTTAAATATGTCCTAGTTTCTCTGAGTTAATAGAAGATTGTTTTGTTTGATAATGTTGGGTCCCTGAGCCCATGGCAGGTGGACATTTCTGTGGATTTTATCATAATAAAACCAAATAGAGGACATATTATTTGTAAACTGGTACAAAAATAAAAGGTGAATGTTCAGTGGTTAAATGGTAGTGAAAAATGAGAAAGAAGGATTTGCTTAACTGAATAGTTTTTTTCCATTCCAAGTTCAACTAGTAGTATCCTTTAAATACATTTGTTTTAGAGTCAGGAATGAGGTTAGATAGTAGTTGGGTGTGGCAACTCTTGGTAGATTTAAAGTGCGCTGATCTCTAAGACTAATGGTGTGGCATTTAATATTTCCATGGATTTTTTTTTTTTTGGTCTCGTAAGTCATTGCCTTTTCCCACTTCTTAAATATTTTGATATGGTGTTTGATATGTTTTGATAAAAGCATGGAAATGTTACTTTAAAGTTCAAGAGAGAAACGAAGGTGCATGCAAAATAAACATTATTTTGCTGGCCATATTTGGTCATTTTGGTTCTGGCTGGAGAATGTGAGGAATTGTAATACAGGTCAGATAACCGTCATGAAACATAATAGGACATCCGGATACTCTTAAAGCCCAGACACTTCCAAGGCCCTGCTGACAGCTTAATTATTTCAAGCAATATTTGATATGGCTGAATACCAGTTGTCCAAAGAATCTGGACATCCTTTTGGAGTCATTGTCCAGTGTGAGCCCTGGCAGAAGATGTGAAGGTCTGCATGGACATAATGTTGAGATGCAGGGTTCCCATTTCCCATTTCCCTTTACAAAGGGAATCAGCATAAAGTGGTGCTTCTCCACCAGTGACTTTGAAATAGGATACAGTTTGCAAAACTGAACAACTTCCTCCGTTTTCTAGGATGGAGTTCAGGTTCTCCCAGGATGGGATCTGATGCCTAGATAGCCATCTCTTTTTCTCCTTCAGACATTCTCCTGAAATGATGGGCCTCGTGAGTTAAGGATGGTGCATAAAAAATGTGGAAGAGGTGTCCCACTGTGGTCTCTGCGGCTGTTGGGAGTCTTCACAGAGGCTGCTGCTGGCCTCCTTTTAAAGCTGAGAACAAACTTCAGTGGTGTAAGCCTCTTGTCTGCTGAAGGGTATAACCCCTTTAAGGATCAGGGTATCAAAGGATATGGGATTTTTCTTTTAAGCATTTCCTGAAGCTAAAGCCCCTGGAAGCCCCGCCCTGCACCCCTGTGATACTTTTAGCATTGCCTAAAATACGATGCCACAGTGGAGAATCTGGAGGACAGCTGGGAAGCTGGCGATCTCATGAGCATGTTCCACTTTTTTTTAGTCACTCCTCAAGGAGTTAGGAAGCCTTAAAGGGAAGGCACAGCACAGTATTCTCGCTATATATGACATTTATCTCTATGTGTACTTTTTTAATTTTTAAAAAAATGTTTTAGTTTTTTGTTATTGGAGTAGAATTGCTTTACAATGGTGTGTTAGTTTCTGCTGTGCTAACACACAGAAGGGAATCAGCTATACATATACATGTGTATAGTTCAAAGGTACCCGCACACGTTTAAATGTAAACTATTTTAATGTAGTACTATTCTTGAAACATTCAGAGAGTTGCCTCCTGCAGCATTTCATCTGTGGACTCTTACCTGTAAGTACTCGGCCACCTAGTGAAAGCTAAGACTTCGGCGAAAATTACAGTGCAGAGAGCGTGATGTCTCCTCCAAGTCCATATTCCGTTCGCTTATTTAAAAAAAAAAGTGCACACTCTATGGTGCAGGTTCAGCTAATTTCCTGCTGGGTTGGTGAGTTATTCTTGTATCCTAGGTAAATAATCCTTGAATGAAATTGATGTATTTCTTTTTACTCACTTGGTTTGGCAAATCATTGACAGACAAGTGATTTTATTAGCAATTTAATGACTTAACAAATAGAGCAATTTTATAAGAGCCTTGAAGCTTATGCATTTGGCATTGTTTTAGCATTTATTTGCGCCAAAGGTGGGTTATCCCTTTGAAATTGTTAGATAAAACAGAGAGAAAGGAGAATTCAAATGCCCGCTTTTAGGGTTAAAGGCAATAGTTTATGGTTTAGTAACGTGTCGGAATACTGTGTTGCAGCTAATATAATTATAAACGTTTTAGAAACGTGAAAAATGTTTATGATCTAATTCACAATGCATTAGCAGAATACAGAGCTATAGTTACTGTGACTGTATATGTGAGTGCATATAAATGTGTGTGTGTATGTATGAATAAGGATTAGAATGTAATATGCAACTATGAAAATAGCTGTATTTGGGTAGTGGGATTTAAGAAAAATTATTTAAAACATTCTTTGTCCTTGTTGTTTAGTATGGTTTAATTTTAAGGAAGGGAGGAAAAAAGCTTTCATTTGACTGGTTTATTTCTTTTAAGACTCCGAAAGTAAAAGAGTGGGATGGAAAAAGTACCTTCAAATACTAAGTATTTATATTTCTTCTTTTGGTTTTATAAAGTCTTCTTCATAGGAGTCAGCATCCACAAATACCCATTTGTAAGAGACGACCGAACAATTTGTTTTTTTTCCCAGAACTATCTGTTGAATATGTGCAAGCACATCCCCCTCCCTTGCTGGCCTCTCCTCACTTAGTAAATGGGAGATGGCAACAATTTGGTTTTTACATCACCTTCCCCTGCATCCTCAGCCTTCTTTGCTCTTCCTGTTGGAGGTTGATTGAGCAATGCCTGGTAGCTCAAGCCTTTTAAATGTCATCTGGAGCAAGTAGAATTTATTCTGGTGGACAGACCAGTCCTGGTGGACAAGTTTTGGGAAGGGTGAAGAGAGAATCAAGGCTATTCGGTACAAAATTCAGTGATGATGATAGTAGAGGCGATACATATTTAGCTTTAGTACCTCAGTATTTTCCCCCCCAGGTAATTTCCAATCCATCAGCTCTCATCCTTGCCCAGATTATCATTAATTTGTGCCCACACATTTATGGCAGCTCCCTAACCAATCTTGCTGCATCTACTCTTTCTCCACATACAACCATACCTCCATAGAGCAGCCAGAGTGAGCTTGATAAAATACGAGCCAGATCATCTAATTCTTCTTTTCAGAATCCTCCAAAGCACTTATTTTGGTCCACAAGTCTCTCTCCATATGGTCCCTGCCTACCTGTCTGACCATCCCTTTTTCCATCTGCCTTCTTAGTCAACAAGTTCTGGCTACGCTGCCTTTGTCTGTGTCCCTTGAGCTCTCCAAACTCATCCCTGACTCAGGCCCTTTACACGAGCTGCTCCTCTTCTTGGCACGCTCTGCCCACAGATCTTTGTATGGTGGCTTCTTCTCATCCACCTGATGTCAACACCTTAGCGAAGCTTCCTTGACTGTCACAGCTCCAGGACTCTCCCCACCATTCAATATCACGCACGTCTGTTTTAGTTTTTTCACAGCACTTATCGCAAAATAAAATTATTCATAGATTTAAAAAAATCTAGCCCCCACCCCCATTAAAATGTAAACTCTAGGAAGGCAGGCACTTTTTTTGCTCTTTGCCTCCAGAACTTTAAATAGTGCCTGGCATATACAGGAAGCTCAGTGGAATCTGTTGAATGAATAAACAAGTACATATTCTCTGTCCTTATATGATTATATGACCTATAAATAGAAGTTCTTTTCAGCTCCAAGATACTGTTATTCTTTGCATGTTGAAGGTGTTATTACCATTATTATAATTGATTAGTAGATCAGGCTTTTGGTTGCTGCCCCCCCACCCCCCATTGGTGATGGAGTTGTTATACGTATCTATCCATTTTGTTCTTACTCGGACGGGATGGGCTGAAGCAACAAAGTGAAGCTAGGTGATACATGAGGAGATGGAATCTGAAACTTGGGCTTTTTCAGGAGTTTGGTCCGCATACCATAGGCCACAGCCCAGAGCCTAGACCTGAAGGCCTGGCCATTATCACCAGCAGGTTTTTATTAAATTATGTGCAGGAGGGGTCATCTTGGTGGTGAACGAGGCGAATGAAGAGGGTAGGTAAATGCCTACTGAGAGCTTAGAGTTCAAGGTAGAAACATGAGTTAACCAAAAACTTGACAGCAAATTAATAAAACTAAATTACTTCCTATCATTTGTCCAGTAAATGAAACAGAAAGGAAATAAAGAAGTTTATCTGTTAAAAGATCAATTTAACAGGTACTTATTAATCCAGTTCAGCCCAGCTGTTAAAAAAGGTAATCAATGAGTGACTACAAGACATATTGAAACTCATGCCATCCTAAGCAGCTCTCCCTAGAATATACGTCTGCTTCCAGAGATATGGTCACAGATATGAGGATCTGGGCCTCATGCTGTAAGAAGGTTTCAATTAAACAATCTTAGTAATGATTCTTTTTCTTGAACCATCATACGAAGTAATCTGTAGACGTTGAATTTAGACATCATGTTGCTCTTGTAAAGACTAATGGTTTCATGTGAATGGGACTAGGGGCCTGATATATATTGAATAAAAGCATTAGCAGATGAGTATCCTTAGTTGATCATAATATTTGAGGAATCATGTTTTCTGGATTAATAACTTTCCAGGTGACTGAAGCCCAACTTCATTTCAACCATAGTTGCTGGAAATAATTCTAAGTTTAATTACACTTTGTTTACTGAGGCAGGGAAGGAGAATCGTCCTCATCTTTCATTTGTGGTGAATTTCTGAAAATATACCTGAAAAGTAATAAACTTACATGTTAAGGGGAGGAGTGTTGAATCTTCATTTCCGAAGAGCTAAATACGCATGACATTCCTACGTGTGGTTCCTTGGAGAAGGGGATTTGCTCCTTCTGGTGTCTTACAGGCCGAGAGCCCATTCCCCAGGCTGGTCCCTCTGTTTTTTTGGTTTTTTTTTTAATTGAAGTATAGTTGATTTACAATGTTGTGTTATTTTCAGGTGTATAGCACAGTGATTCAGTTATATATGTATATGTATGTTTGTATATATATATGTATATATGTGTGTGTGTGTATATATATTCTTTTTCAGATTCTTTTCCCTTATAGGTTATTAGAATATTGAGCATAGTTCCCTGTGCTATACAGTAGGTCCTTGTTGATTATCTGTTTTACATATAGTAGTGTATATATATTAATCCCAAACCCCTAATTTATCCCAGTGCCCTCACCCCCTACTTCCCCTTTGGTAACCATAAGTTTGTTTGCTATGTCTCTGGGTCTGTTTCTGTTTTGTAGGTAAGTTCATTTGTATCTTTGTTTGTTTGTTTTAGATTCCACATATAAGCAATATCATATGATATTTGTCTTTGTCTGATTTACTTCATTCAGTATGATAATCTCTAGGTCCATCTGCGTTGCTGCAGATGACCTTATTTCATTCTTTTTCATGGCCGAGTAGTATTTCATCGTGTATATATGTACCACGTCTTCTTTATCCATTCATCTGTCGATGGACATTTAGGTTGCTTCCATGTCTTGGCTGTTGTAAATAGTGCTGCAGTGAACATTGGGGTGCATGTGTCTTTTTGAATTAGAGTTCTCTCCGGATATATCAAGCTGGTCCCTTTATCCCTGATGCCCCAGTCATCTGCTTTCCCATGCCTCATACCTCCCTCCCCAGTCAGCCATAGGGGACTAGGAGGTGGGTCAGGCAGTTTCTAAACTTTCTACTCCCTTGTTAGGAGGTAAGTACCAGGAACCTTTGGGGGTGATTTGGGGAAGCTATATCCCCTGTGCTTTAGCAATTCAAAGAGGGGCCCATGGACCAGCTACATCATACGTGTCACGGGGGAGCCTGCAGAAACATAGACTCTCAGGCCCCACCCCAGACTTACTAATCAGCATCTACATTTTCACAGGATACCCAGATACCTTATGCTCTCTGCACATCTTCCAATTCCTGTATGGTCCTAACACTTCGGCCGCCAGCTTTAAGAGCATGGGAGGGAGAGTTCTGAATTCCTGCCAGGATCCACCGATGGCAATGTGGGATCCTGCAGGAAGACCCACGAGGTAGGGCTGGCGGAGGCAGGGGCTGACAGCTTGCTGCTGCTCCCGTTGGGGCCCTTCGCGGGGCACTTCTTCCTCCTCCTTCTCATACTGCCGTGATCTCAGGCCTGATGGGGTTCCCAGGACACTGCTTCCCCTGTGCCTCTTCTTCTGTCGTTTCAGACTGCCTGCGGCATCATTCCCCTGCTGCTGGGTGAGAGTGAGGCAAGAGAGAGGTAGGGAAAGCCCTTTCCCCTGTAGGGTTGCCTGTACTTCCTCTTGGATGGTGTAGTTTGGGGGAGAACCTCAGGTTGCCAGGGAGACCAGATAAGCAGGAGTTTGATCATGAGTGAAGTCAGATCAGATGGAGACATAGGGAGGGGTGGGCGGCATTAGCGGGATGGACTTTTTCCCTTCTGTCCTTGAGCTAGGAGAAGTTTTTTAGTTCCTTGCTGCTTCATGGATCTGGTAGCCAAGGATATTTAATTATCAGAGAAGTGGATCTGGAACAATGAATCATTTCCCTGCATAATTTTCTGTACACCCAGTCATTGTGGTGTAAGAGTTGGTTGTCAGTGCTGGCTACCAGGAGTAGGGTTTAATGGGGTGGAGTTGAGAAGAAGCTGGCGGAAGCAGAGGCTCTGGGGGAGCAGAGGTGATCTCAGGGAGGGCGTTTTTCTGAAGCTTGTAGTAGGTCTAGTTCTAGTTTCCATCCGGGTGTCTGGGATAATCGTAGTGTTGATAATAGTCACAGTCAGAACATAATTAAACACTTAAGTGCCAGGCATGTTCCTTTATATTATTACATTTGCCTGTATCATCTCATTTAATATTTACAGCTATCCTGTGAGGGGGAGGTGGATACTGTTGCCATTCCCTTTTTGTAATTGAGGAAACTGAGGCACAAATGCCTGAGCAACTTGCCCAAGGTCTCATGGCTGCTGGGGCTGTCCGGCCCCAGGTTCCCACTCGTCATTACTACACGACCAGGAGGAAGTCGAGTGGGCTAGGCCTGGAAGTACAGAGTGAACATTTGGGGAGTGTTAGACGCTAAAAAGGGCTATGATAGAAATTGTGTTTGAAAATGGAGTGAAATGAGAATTAAATAAAAAAAAAGAGAGAAAGCCTGGCCTTTGTTAGGGGGAGCTTGGAATAGGCCCCATCCCCCTATTGGAGCCGATGCACATCAAACTCCTTTGGCTCCTTATTAAGTGATTGTCTCTAAGCGCTAGACAGACCTTTCTAGACTCGGCTTGTATATTGGGCTGGTACTCGGCAAACCACGTTCCTCCTTTGCCTGCTGTTCCCTGTTAAGCTCTGCTAATAGGGGGGTGCTGAGGGATTCTGGGAGGCTGGAGGAGGGAGAAAGGACATGCTTCATCCTGCTTGCTTACGGTTCTTATCAGCTTCCTTCCAGAAAGGGTCTTTCACTCTCTAGCAGCAGTTGGTTCCGGTCTGCAGCTTCTTTCTGCATCCTGGAACCAGCCTCCTGACATCCCTCGGAGATGCCATCAGACGGCCTCCCAGCCCCATGTGGACCCTCACTGAGAGGCCCTCCTTGGAGCTCCCGAGGTGTTAGCCCCCGCTCCTCGGACATCTGGGTCCCAGCTCTGTGGGTCTCCTCCTCTAAGCTGTCAAATTCTCATAACCCCAAGCCCCCTCTTTGATTCCCCCGGCTCTAGGGGACATAGCTGCTTCCTGCAGCTACTCTGTGTCACTTGTCTTTTCATTTCTCTAATGCCTGTGGAACAATTCTTTATACTAAATGATATCTGTTACAAGACTTCGTGTAACTGGTTTTCCTGACTGACCCCTGGCTGATAAATTTTCCCAAGACCTGGTGCCCTGGCTGGGGAGGGGGCAGAGAAGCCGACACTCAGGATCTGTGGTTCTCAAATTTAAGGACATAGGGAAATCGCTGGAGAAGCGTATTAAAGATGCAGATTCCATGCCTCTATTTGCAACAATTCTGATTCAGTAGGTTGGATATGGGCTCAAGAATCTGCTTTTTAAACATTTACACACTATACAGAAAATAGATAAACAACAAGGACCTACCATATAGCACAGGGAACTGTATTCAATATCTTTTAATAACCTGTAATGGAAAAGAATCTGAAAAATAATACATCTGTATAACTGAATCACTTGGCTGTACACCTGAAACGTAAATCAACTGTACTTCAATAAAAAAAATAAAATAAAATCAGTTCATCATAAACAAAACAAGGAATCTGCTTTTTAAACAGACATCTTAGGTGTTTCTGAGATGAGTTCAGCTATTAATTACTCTGTCTCGCAGGCTTTGAGAAAAATCTGCCCAAACCCAGGGCTTCTCATGGGGACTGTTTCTTAGATCTGAGGTGGTTGTCTTGGGGCTTAGAAACAGACTTGACTTATTTTTCTTAAACAGGCTTGGGGCTACGGATGTGCTAAGCTTAGACCAGGGGCCCCCAAAGTTGTACACTGGTCCCTGGAGGCTGAACACCCAACCCTTGCTCAGCGCAGCAAGCTCTGATGCAGTCAGCTGGGAGAAAGGAGTTTTCTGCCCAGTCGTGTGTTGTCCACTTGGCAGGCCTTGCCGTCCAGCGAGGGGGATGCCTTTTTCTTATTCCTACACAGACAACGTGCATGTGGCTGAGATGGGTAAGTGGGACCGACCTCGATGTGTAGATACTGGCTCTTCCTTTTGCATTTAGAGCCCTTCCCACTTCCCGGTGGCTTAAGGTTGGAGCAGGAAGGAGCTGGAGACCATCCCCATACCATGTTAAAATACCGTATGAGAACCAGGGCACTCAGTGTCTTTTGGCCTTTGCCAGTGGGTGTATCTGTTTATCTGTGTGAATAGCAATGGACATTCCTTTGTGGAATGTTGGCTTCTATTTGGTTGATTTAATCAGTAAAATGAGTGGGTTTTGCTGGGAGGAGTTGCTACTCCCTCAGAGCAGAACAGGAAGTTTTTCAGTCTTGCCAGATCATGGGGTTTTGAGTTTACAGGGGGTGAGGACTTCAAAGTGACCTTTACTGAGTATAAAAATCCAGTTTGCTCTGTAGGGATGTGTCCCTCCTGCGGTCCAGGGCCTGATGCAGTGTTTCCTAAGATGGATTTGGAGGATTGTCATCGGCTCCTGTCTGTCACATCTCCACATTACCAGGTGTTTTATGTCACCTCTTTGTCATCAAGTGGAATCATTGAAGACCCTACTTTATTTTAGCCTGCCTCATTTTGCATGACTCCTGCATGCTGAGCAGTGGCCAGGGGATTCACTTTTTCAAAACTGAGGGTCCCAACCCACTCTGGTGGAACATTGCTCTTCAGTCTGAGCTTTCCCGTGACACTTGACGACACCAGAATTGAAAGGGATGTTCTACAAACCATAAGTGCCTTCAGGCAGATGGCCTTGCAAGGCTTGTTCCTCGACATTAACTGCCATGTCTACCAACAGCTACCTACTTACAAACACACACAATGAGCATACTGAGTAAAAGTGCTCTGCCTCCTTGCCTCCAGATTATATAGCCTATTGGGCTGAGACTCCTCTGTATTGACCCAGCTTTGAGCACAGCTACACCTCCCTTGTTTACCTAGTCAACCCAGGGAGAGGTTGATGGGAGTTTCATCCACTTAGCAAACAGTTATTGAGGACCTCCTGCGTTCCAGGCAGGGGCCTCAGTGGAAGGGTTGGTTCTAGAGTCATAAGGCTGTGGAGACCAACTCGATGAGCATGTTAAGTGCTGGCATGAGACTGGACTGAGTCCTTAGGGGCAGAGAGGAAGTAACTAACTCTGACTGGGGCTGTTAAAGAAGGCAGCATCTCAAGTGATTCGTAGCTAATCCCTGGGACTGTGTTGTCAAAGCCCCCCACCCCACCCAAACAGGATGATCTTTTTCTTAAACAATAAATACACATTCACGGACAGAGAGATCATATGTTTCACTCCAACTTTTCTGTTGGTCAGCATTAGAATTAGTGTCAGCACTCGAATCTTAGAATAACTGTTGTTTCAGCTTTAAGGGATCTAACCTTGAAGTGAGTGCTCTTCAGACTACAGCTGTTCCCCCTTATCCATGGGGGACGTGTTTTAAGACCCCCAGTAGATGCCTGAAACAGCAGATAGTACTGAACCCTACATATACTATGTTTTTTTTTCCCTGTACATACCTACCTATGATCAGGCTTTACCTGATGGCAAGCACTGCGATACCTTGACAGTTGATCTGATAACCTTAGATGGCTACTAAGTGACTTACAAGTGGGATACGCTGGACAAAGGGACGATTCACGTCCAGGATGGGATGGAGTGGGATTTCATCACACTACTCAGAATGGCACAAAATTTAAACCTTGCAAATTGTTTATTTCTGGAATTTTCCATGTAATGTTTTTCGATCACGGTTGACCTTGGGTAACTAAAATCACGGAAAGCGAAACCACAAAAAAGCGGGGGGGACGACTGTAATTGTGAAATGTTTTTTAAACTGGCAAGTAATCGTATTTACAGAGTGACTCTTTTATCTACTGTGTATTATTAAGGAAACCAGAAATGTCTAGGAGTAAATCACAGTATCAGTCACATTGAGTTAGATGGTAGTTAGAGTCTGATCCTTAACAGCTTCTTATCCCATACATACCACTCCTCTTTAACCAGGTACCTAGACTTTACCTGTATCCCTTAATAATAATTTTCTTTGTGTTAGATAATCCCAGTCCACTTTCTGAGTTTAGTAAGGGTAGTAGAGAGCTGTGTTTAAAATTTTTAAAACATATTTAATTGTTGCTTTAGGTGTAGCTTGAGGTCCAAGGTGAGCATATGACATTCATTCCAGTTTGATTCCACACACCAGTTTCCCTGTATCTCCCTTACGATCAGAGCCCCGGGTGACTTTTTGTTTTTCTGTGGTATTATCAGATGGCTCTTGCTGAGTTACACACAAGCCTTGCTTTTCTTTCCTGAGGTCTGTGACCTCTAAAGGTTTTAACAAGCCAGGCTTTCCCAGGGAAGGTAGTTTATCCAGGTCAGTGGTGAAATACAAGTTCATTCACTGAGTGACCATTTTTGTAGTTCACCCTGGTCTTTATGATTTTTTATAGTAAGCTCTAAATCTGCTCCAACAACCCCAGAAGGAGGCTCTGCTCGGTGGTTCTTTTGACCGAGGCAGAAGGACATAACTCAACCAGCTTGGCTGTTACACAAGCCAGGTTGCTTACGAGGGTCACCTGTTTGTAGCTGCCGTGAGAAATGTGGCCTTGCTGTGCCCGGCCTGGTGTATCCTGACAGGCCAGCAGTAGCATCTGTTTTGTAAAAGAATCTGTCCAGAAAATTGCACATAACACCTGTCTCACTGTTTCTGTTCTTTGTGTTTGACTTGAGAGTTTACTGTGCCCGTGTTCCTTCCACACAGAATGCACCAAACGACCGAATAGCTCTGATGGCTTTCTCTTTGTATGAAGTAGCAGGATGCGGTGGATGGCCATGTGGTGACCTGCTGTAAATGAGTGTGGGCCCATGTCCTGAGTATGTTTGCGTATTATGTTGAACCATAGGAAATGTGACCATTTTTGATCTAGAAGAATAACAGCTTCGTATGTGTAATCGAATAGATAATTTTAAATTTGTACCTTCAGGTAAGGAAGGGTACACATTTGAAGCCAACTAGCAGTCACCCAGGGAGGCAAATACGGCCTGTGGCGAGCTTCTTTTTTTTTTTTTTAAATATATTTTAAAATTTTCTTTGTTTTATTTATTTATTTTTGGCTGCATTGGATCTTTGTTGCGGTGCAGTGGCTTCTCTTGTTGCAGAGCACGGGCTGTCGGCACACGGGCTTCAGTAGTTGTGGCTCGCGGGCTCCAGAGCACAGGCTTAGTAGTTGTGGCGCACGGGCTTAGTTGCTCCACGGCATGTGGGATCTTCCCGGACCAGGGCTCGAACCCGTGTCCCCTGCATTGGCAGGCGGATTCTTAACCACTGCGCCACCAGGGAAGCCCATATGGCAAGCTTTTATGTGACTTACCATATTTTTATGTTTTTAAACATAAATTGCTAACCTTAATTTAGGAGCTCTCACACAAAATTCTGGATTTTCAGCTTCTCTGCGAGAATCAGAATCTTGCCCCGGTAGGTCAGTGATGTCACATGGCGCCAGTGGACTGAGGCAGAGTGGCAGCTGTGTCCCCATGGAGCTCACGTGTGTGTCCATTCACGCCCTGGCCAGCTTGTGGTCCTCATGGGACCTGATGGGCCTCATGAGCTATGAGGTTGGACACATGACATAAATAGGGCACCTCGAGCAAGTTGGGTGAAGAGAGAATTGGAAGAAATCAGCTGGACCAAAGTCATCTGTTTTGTTTACTGCATACCAGCAGCCAGCACCCCAAAAAGGAAAGCCTGATACAGCTCTGGACTCTATTCACTAAAAAAGGACAGCTATGCATAATTAAGGAGCTTTCTCAGGTGCTAAAAGATGCACAAACTCTTGTTAAAGTTTCGGCTTGGTGCTCTTCATTTAAGTAGCGTATGATGACAGAATTTGCTTCCCCTGGCCACCATTCCTGTCACAGGCTAATGTAATACCTTTCCTGTTTACCTTTTTGCTTTTTAAATCCTGACATTTATGGGAAGGGGTTACTGAACAATCGACCAATTGTCCTAACTTTAACATGAAAGTTCTTGTCGACTAATACATATTTTAAGAGTTCCAGATATTTATTCTTACACTGGTTGTAATGTGGGGGGAACTGGACATAAAAAAAGTACTCATCAATAAGAGAAGGGCTGAATAAATTGTGGTACATCAACACCGTGAAATACTATGTGGTGTTAACATGACAGATTGACAGGACACCAGCTGACCTGGAGGGATTTCCCTGAGGAGTAATTCTAGCTGAGATTTAATTAGTACTTCCTGTGTGCTAGGCACGGTTCCAAGGGCTTTCCGCGTATTAACTCATTTGATCTTCACAGCTGCCCTGTGAACTCGGTGCTATTATTGACATCTTACAAGGGAAGAAACTGAGGCATGGAGATGTTAAGAAGGTTGTCCAAGGACAAGCAGCTAGTATGTAGCAGGGCTAGGATATGAACTCTTGCAATCTGGATGAACAAAGACTTCTTAAAATCATTTTGTTTGGCTAGATATCAAAGTACATTTTCAGCGAGAAATGTAGCTATAGGATATTAATTCATAGCTGTTCCTGAATTCTCTGGGTTATTCTCTTATATCTTAGACTCTTAAACTCATCATGCCATATCAGACCTTAGAAATCATTTAGTCTTCTGGTTTTCCAGTTTAGCCCCCCTGTTCCCCCGCTTTTAAACCGACTGAATCTTCCTGGTGAGCAAAATGAAACTTAGTCCTGACCTGGAGCTACTTTGCCCTCACTCTTTTCCCCAGTACAAACTACAGATATAGTCCATCTCCTTCATGTTACAGATGGAGAAATGAGTCCCAGAGATAGAGCCTAACATTTATTGAGTCGATGTTTTCCAGGGATGTAAAACTCATTGTTATTAAGCCTTGCAGGTAGATTTTATTATGCCCATTAAGGAAACGGAGGTATAGGTAGAAATAGGGCCAGAGGGAATCAGTATCAGGGTTGGATAGAATCCCTGTCTAACCTTCTTCTCAAGGGTCTTACTAACCTACGACTTGAGAATTACAGAGGCCTTTCAGAGGCCCTTCAGTTGTATCTTGTCTCTTATTGCTGTTGGAATTAATTAGGACGTTTTTGAGAACTTTTAACTTATATGGCATAATTTAGCATAGGTGATCGTGGGAGAGGGACTTCAGAACAGACAAGGAAAGCTTTTTGTATTAGTCAGCTTGGGCTGCCATAATAAAATACCTTAAGAATGGGTGCCTTCAACAACAGAAATTTCTTTCTCCCTGTTTTGGAGGCTGGGAAGTCCATGTCAGGGTGCTGGGTGATCTGGCTTCTGATGAGAGCTGGCCTCCCTTCCCTTCCTGTCCTCAGCCACATGGTGAGGGGCTAGACTTGATGGTCTTTAAGGCTCCCTGCACCTCTAAAGTTGTTCTTGATCTCTCTTAACAGTTGAAGGAAATCTTTGGATTCAAAATAGACTGTTCCAAATTGTCCAACGGGTGGTTAAATCCATTCATGCTGTGACAGTCACCTCAGGTCCTAAAGCTTTCATATTTATTCTTTCTAGAGATGAGAAGCTGCCAGTTGTTCTTTAGTCAGCTGTAGTTATAAAGCAGTAACGATCCTCTAGGTGTATGGCTCTAATAAAAGACTTTCCCCAACACTCCCTCCCCCTTTTAAATTAAAAAAATATTTTTTAAATTAAAAAAAGTTTTCTACAATTTTTAAAGATTACTTTCTACTTACAGCTGCTACAAAATATTGGCTATATTCCCCATGTTGTACAGTACATCCTTGAGCCTATCTTTTTTTTTTTTTTTTT
>NW_020174424.1:1031560-1058109 GCF_003031525.2 Neophocaena asiaeorientalis asiaeorientalis | reverse complement strand
GGCATGTGGGATCTTCCCGAACCGGGGCAGGAACCCGTGTCCCCTGCATCGGCAGGTGGACTCTCAACCACTGCGCCACCAGGGAAGCCCTTGAGCCTATCTTATACCTGATAGATTGTATCTCTCACTCCGCCACCCCTTTATTGTCCCTCCTCCTCTCCCCACTGGTAACCACTAGCTTGTTCTCTCTAACTGTGAGTCTGCTTCTTTTGTGATATATTTACTAGCTGTTTTATTTTTGAGATTCCACATGTAAGTGATTTCATACAGTATTCGTCTTTCTCTGATTTATTTCACTTAGCATAAGGTCCTCCAAGTCCATCCACGTTGCTAGCTGCAAATGGCAAAACTTCATTCTTATTTATGACTAATATTCCTGTGTGTGTGTGTGTGTGTGTATGTATGTGTATGTATGTATGTATGTATCATATCCTCTTTATCCACTCATCTGTAGATGGACACTTAGGTTGCTTCCATATCTCGGCAGTTGCAAATAATGCTGCTATGAACATTGGGGTGCCTGCATCTTTTCATATTAGTGTGTTTGTTGTTTTTGGATGTATAACCAGGAGTGGAATTACTGGGTCATATGGTAGTTCTATTTTTAGTTTTTTGACAAACCTCCATATTGTTTTCCACAGTGGCTACACCAATTTATATTCCCACCAGCAGTGTACATGGGTTCTCTTTTCTCCACATCCTCACCAACGTATGTTATTTGTGCTCTTTTTGATGATAACCGTTCTGACAGGTATGAGGTGTTATCTCATTGTGGTTTCGATTTGCATTTCCTTGATGATTGGCGATGTTGTGCATCTTTTCATGTGCCTGTTGACCACCTGCATGTCCTCTTTGGAAAAATGACTATTCAGTTCTTCTGCACATTTTAAAATCAGTTTGTTTTTTCAAGTTGAGTTGTATGAGCTCTTTACATGTTTTAGATATTAATCTCTTATTAGACATATCATTTGCAAATAGTTTCTCCCATTCAGTAGGTTGTCTTTTCATTTTATTTTTTTTTAACATTTTTATTGGAGTATAATTGCTTTACAATGGTGGGTTAGTTTCTGCTGTATAACAAAGTGAATCAGCTATACATATACATATATCCCCATATCTCCTCCTTCTTGCGTCTCCCTCCCACCCTCCCTATCCCACCCCTCTAGGTGGATACAAAACACCTAGCTGATCTCCCTGTTTTTCAGTCTCTGTGTGTCCCTAGGTCTGAAGTGGGTCTCTTGTAGGCAGCATATATATGGGTCTTGTTTTTGTATGCATTCAGCCAATCTATGTCTTTTGGTTGGACCATCTAGTCCATTTTCATTTAAGGTAGTTTTCCATATTTTCTGAATGAGATCCTTGCTGGGTGGAGTAACCTTGGTTGTAGGTTTTTCTCTTTCATCACTTTAAATATATCCAGCCACTCCCTTCTGGCTTGCAGAGTGGTCTGCTGAAAGATCAGCTGTTAACCTCATGGGAATTCCCTTGTATGTTATTTGTTGTTTTTTTCCTTACTGGTTTTAATATTTTTCTTTGTATTCCCCCCCCCCCCATAATTCAAATGTTGGTGGGTTTAATGTTGTCCCAGAGGTCTCTGAGACTGTCCTGCATTCTTTTCATTGCTTTTCATTGCTTTTTCTTTATTCTGCTCTGCAGTAGTTATTTCCACTATTTTATCTTCCAGGTCACTTATCCGTTCTTTTGCCTCAGTTTTTCTGCTATTGATTCCTTCTAGAGAATTTTTAATTTCATTTATTGTGTTGTTCATCATTGGTTGTTTGCTCTTTAGTTCTTCTAGGTTCTTGTTAAACGTTTCTTGTATTTTCTCCTTTCTGTTTCCAAGATTTTTTTGTGTGTGTGTGGTCTGCGGGCCTCTCGCTGTTGTGGCCTCTCCCGTTGCGGAGCACAGGCTCCGGACGAGCAGGCTCAGTGGCCACGGCTGACGGACCCTGCTGCTCTGCAGCATATGGGATCTTCCCGGACCGGGACACGAACCCGTGTCCTCTGCCTCGGCAGGCGGACTCTCAACCACTGCGCCACCAGGGAAGCCCTGTTTCCAAGATTTTGGATCATCTTTATTATTCTGAATTCTTTTTCAGGTAGACTGCCTATTTCCTCTTCATTTGTTAGGTCTGGTGGGTTTTTACCTTGCTGCTTCATCTGCTGTGTGTTTCTCTGTCTTCTCATTTTGATTATCTTACTGTGTTTGGGGTCTCCTTGTTGCAGGCTGCAGGTTCGTAGTTCCCGTTGTTTTTGGTGTCTTCCCCAAGTGGGTAAGGTTGGTTTAGTGGGTTGTGTAGGCTTCCTGGTGGAGGGGACTGGTGCCTGTGTTCTGGTGGATGAGGCTGGATCTTGTCCTTCCTGTGGGCAGGACCACATCTGGTGGTGTGTTTTGGGGTGTCTGTGAACTTATTATGATTTTAGGCAGCCTCTCTGCTAATGGGTGGGTTCGTGTTCCTGTCTTGCTAGTTGTTTGACATAGGGTGTCTAGCAGTGTAGCTTGCTGGCCGTTGAGTGGAGTTGGGTCTTAGCGTTGAGATTGAGATCTCTGGGAGAGCTTTTGCCGTTTGATATTACATGGGTCCGGGAGGTCTCTGGTGGACCAGTGTCCTGAACTCGGCTCTCCTACCTCAAAGTCTCAGGCCTGACTGACACCCGGCTGGAGCACCAAGACTCTGTCAGCCATATGGCTCCAAACTCCAGAGCTCCACACTCAGAGGCCCTCTTTTGCACGTGCTGTCTCTCCCCTTCTGCCATTTAAAATTTTTTAATTAATTGATTGATTGATTTTTGATTGTGTCAGGTCTTAGTTGCAGCATGTGAACTCTTAGTTGTGGCATGCATGTGCGATGTAGTTCTCTGACCAGGGATCGAAGCTGCGTCCCCTGCATTGGGAGGCGAGTTCTTAACCACTGAGCCACCAGGGAAGTCCCTGTCTTTTCATTTTGTCAGTGGTCTCCTTTGCTGTGCAAAAGCCAACTCAACATCCCTTCCCCTTTTTAGAATTCTTCTTTGTGTCCATATTCTTGCGTTTGGCTGTGGAAACCAGAAGGCTTTTATAGTCAAGGGCTTAACTGACTGGGCGTGGTAGTCCCATATTATGTACACTTATTTTACCGTTTCTGGGAATTTGTTTTCTTCTTTCCTGTTTTGCAGTTTTCCCAATGTGAGAATGTTCTGGGATGTGGATGGAGGATGGAGGGGTGGGGTTGGGGGGCGATTTACAACAGGTAGGGCTGAGCTTCCCATCAGCAGCTTGTTAAAGACTTTTGTTGATTTCTCTGCTGGGTACCAGGCCCAGCGCTAACTTGCTACTTATCACTTTCTCTGTGGCTCCCTTCAGTGATGGTCTCTTGTTCTGGAGACCTTGACTGGAAAATACACTCTGCTATCAGCAGGGCTCTTTGTAGTGTTTGGCCCTGGTATCTGGAGCATTCTGGATTGAGCCCAACATGCTGCGATCTGCAGGGCCGGTGAGGTTGATCCAGTGGGACTTGGAGTAACAGCGGATGGAGAAGCAGTGAGGTTAGGGACAAGCAGCCCCTATTAAACAATCTGTGACAGTGGCGTTTGCTCCTTGCACCGAGCTCTAGAGAGAGTGAGGTTCTCTAGGTTGTTCCTCTTTTCTTCAACCATATAGGGCAGAAAATGTTTTCCTAGGAAGGGCAAAAGAAGGAAGGAAAGGGAGAGGTGCGCTTCTGACTTGTGGGAGGTAGGAAAAAACCATGGACGTTAGAGTCCTGCAGACCTGACTCAGATCCCGGCTCAGGTACTTGTTAACTGTGTGGGCAAGTTTTCCGAGTCCCAGTGTTCTCACATATAAAATGAGGTTAATAACAAAAACTGCACAGGCTTGTAGCAAGAATTATGCGAGGAAAATGCCGACTATATAGTGGATGGTCAGTATCTGTGGAGTTTCTTCCCCAGTGAACACAGGTGGGACTTCCTGGAACAGAAGCCGTGAACTTGGAGACCTGTCTTTGGAGCATTAGGGTGACCTGCTCGGGTCATAGATCAGGGGGCCAGAGCTGATGATGAGACCACAGGGCAGAACTTCAGTGCTTAAACACACCCATTCGGGCACTTCTTTGGGGTGGGAAAGCCTTTATTTGCACAAGAAGTGTCGTGCGTTTCTCTCACGTGTGTCAGAAAATCTAAAACTGGTCTCCCCTCCTTATTGACAAAAGATCCTCCCTCCTGCCCTTTGGACGAGATTCGGTGACTCATTTGGGAAAGAGTACCCAAAGAAAAACTTGAAGGAGAAAAGTGGACGGTCACATCTGCCCCCTTTTGCACAGTCCCGAGTACAGGCTGTTTCTCTCCTTGGCAGTCTTGCAGGGAGAGGATTTATGTGATGAGAGTGAGATTTTTGGTATTCTTTGCAGAATTGAGATGCCTTAACCTGGAGGTCTTTTTGCCCCTACGGAATACAAATCCGATTAGGAGCTCTTTGTTCTCTGCCACAAATCATTACACGTCTACAGTTTGCTCTTATAAAATATGGATGATGACATGACTCTGTCTCTTAGGAATTTGAGTGCATTAGCTAATGATCATGAAACCTTAGAAATGGGAAATGCATATGAATGCTGAGAGCTTTTGTAATTACACATTTGCATCATTTTGCTTGGTATCCTTGAAAAGTCCTGCTTTCAGCATGAGAATACTCAGGTTGATTCCTGTTCTTCTAATTGTAGAGCAAAATTGGAAGAAATAAGCTCACAGAGTGCTCAGAGTAGATAAATTGTCACAGCATCTCATGGAAGCCCTGAAGTAGCTCAGGCTGGAGTGGTTTGGTTTGGGCTGAAGGGGGAGGAGAGCTTGAGATACTGTAAAGGCACTGAAATGGGAAGGCATCAGCATGAGACGATGGTAATGGTGTCCACACAGGGGTGTGCTTAGATGCTTATGTCTCTTATTCTGTTTTTAAAAATTTAATTAATTAATTATTTTTGGCAGCGTTGGGTCTTCGTTGCTGTGCTCGGGCTTGCTCTAGTTGCGGTGAGCGGGCTTCTCATTGCAGTGGTTTCTGTTGCGGAGCACGGGCTCTAGGTGCGCAGGCTTCAGTAGTTGTGGCTTGAGGGTTCCAGAGCGCAGGCTCAGTGGTTGTGGCGCACGGGCTTAGTTGCTCCATGGCATGTGGGATCTTCACGGTCCAGGGCTTGAACCCGTGTCCCCTGCATTGGCAGGCGGATTCGTAACCACTGCTCCACCAGGGAAGCCCTCTCTTATTCTTGTGACATGAGACCCATCACTTTCTCAGCCTTTGTTCTGGGCAGCAGTGAACACCCTGTATTGCAATGGGCTCTTTTTTTTTTTTTTTTTTTTTACACCTTTATTGGGGTATAATTGCTTTACAATGGTGTGTTAGTTTCTGCTTTATAACAAAGTGAATCAGTTATACATATACATATGTTCCCATATGCAATGGGCTCTTTTGATGTGGGTCACCTTCCTGGATTGTTAAGCCTCTGAAGTGCAGGTACTGTCTTTGTATGCTCTAGAAACATGCAGTTTTTCCTTTTTCTCCTTCATAGAATTACTTTCGGACTTAAGAAACTCTTTAAAAAGATGTCAAATGATAATGTTTTGAATACTTTGAGTAGAAACTTAAAAAAAATAGATATTAATTTGTGAAGGGGGTCATGAAGGGCTTCCACAACTTAATGTTAATTTCCAAAAAAAAACCTTTTTTTTTTTTTTTTTTGCATACATTTAAGGCTTTTACTCTTCGAAATTTCAGCTGTGCTTTGCTCTTACTGAAATTATTACTGCATACTTCTGTTGCTTGTTATCACGGTGACCAATAAAATTGTGCCTTTGTCATCGGACCAGTTTTCAAGATCACTTTCCGGAGTGGAAAAAGCTTTAAACAAACTGTGGAGAGAGCTGTGTCCTGCTTTCGCCACTAACTTGTTTTTCAATTTTCGTCAAGTTACCTAACGGCTCTGCACGCTTTAAAAAGAGCTGAATCCCAAGATCTCTAAGATCCCATTAGGAGTCCTCAAGTTCTGTGGCTATACAAAGTACACATTAATTTTTAAAAAACCTTGGAGTATACATTTATACTTATGCCCTATTTGGAAATAGCACTCTTGGCCATGACAACTTTGCCCATGACAGTTGTATTTGATCGTGGTGTTCTGCTGGAGGTCTCACAGCCATCTTTTTACCACCAGCAGAATATTTATACACAATATGTGTAAGGCTTGTGTGTACTTGTATCTGACAGCTCTGAAAGCAGCCTGCTGGGCTGATGCTTTGGTCTCTGGTTCCTACCAAGCTGTCAGTTGCCCAAAGCTTCCGTGTTTTTCCCTTGCTGACTTCTTACCAGCAATCGGCTGCCAGCGATGATAGCTGTGTAAGGGTCCTAGTGGAGGCATGAGGGAGAGACTGTCATTCCGGGCCATTTTCTCTATTACCCCGGCACCAGGAACCACAGCTGTGTCATTTGGAGTTACTCGTAATTTAGCCAGAGCTGTCAGTGTGAGGACTGGTGCTTTTATGGCTTTGTGCTTGGCTCCATTAATCTGAGGTCTTAAGATTTACAAGTCTGCTTATTAGCAGTTAATTTATTTCTTTTGTTCTTCCCCCCTGCACCCCCGTCCCAGCAATGCCCATGTTGTGTTAATGGAGTGTAGTGTATGTGCATAATTACCTGTTTTTCATTTTAAAAGATGTATTGATTTGTTGCCCTGATCTTTCCTTAATTTCAAACCTTTGACCTTTCGATGTCTTGCTATTTCTAGGGATGGGGAGAATGGCTCTGGTTCTTTAGGACACAAAACTCCCAGGTCCTTTGCAAACAAAAAGAAATGGAATTTACAGTATAGGCTGCCTAAAGTTGGCAGGCCTTTGTAGCCCAGCTATCGGCACACGATTGTGTGGCGCAAAGTTGCTGTAATCCTTTTCGATTTCTAATCCTGCTGCTGCTCGCGCTTTTATTATCTCTGTGGGTTCACATTTTGGCACTGTTTGGACATCCGGTATCCTAATAATCCTTTAATTCTGTGTGTGTGTGTGTGTATTATATGCCTTGCGTCCTTTCACAGACTGTGCCCTGTGTTGACTGGAAACCATTGTCCTTATAAGAAACAATGGCCGCTGGAATCCTTATCTTGTGGGAGTGTTATGTTATAGAAGTCACAGTTATCAACTATTTGCTGGCTACAGGAACAGCTGCCTCCCCTGTTGAAACTCTCACCTCCCACCCCTACTGTCTGCCCTGTCCCTACCCCGCTGCCCTGACTCCCATAGGTGGGATTTACCCGTGGAGGTTGGGTATGATGGCAGAGAACAGTTTTGGAAAACTGGCCCTGGACTCTGCTTCTTTATGTGATGGAGGCTGTCCGAGTTTTCCATGGTCATAGAGTTTGTCCGAGGTTTGACTGAAGAAGATTCGAGTGGTCATGATTTCTTTTCTTTTTTTTAAATTTATTTTTTAATTGAAGTATCATGATTTCTGAAGCAAAGTAATAATCACGGTGTCATCTTCTCAGAGAATGAAGGGAGGAAAAGAAATGTTCAGTGAGATCACTGGTGCTAAACAATTGGTAATTTAAATAAAATTTAGGCTGTTGAAATAAATACTGTAATATCCTCAGAGATACTAATTTATTTGGTAAATACTTGAGTTTCTCCATTGTGCTTAGGCCCGTAAAAAGGACGAGTTTGGGGTATATACATGAGAGGACAAAGGTATACACTCACTAAAAATTCATTTCATTTTAACAATTAGATTAGAACACCCTAGAGTAAATGTCTTCCTTGGCATCACATGAGTAGCATTTAACCTACTCAGTCTAAACTAATTATTTTTCTATGCATTCTTTTGAATTTTCTTATGTGTTTTTGACTTTGGCTTATACATCCTAATCTTGCTAGGTTTGATGATCTTGGTGGTTAATTTTCCAGGAGCCAAGGGGTTTTACTGGTCTGTTCTATATTCTTAACCATCCCAACCTAGATACTTTGATAATTTCTGAGAGTTGTTAATCCCATGTTTGTTGTTAACCCCATATTTTGTTAATCCCACAGTGTTAAAAATGACTAATTATAATTAGCTTAACACCCTCTGGGAGATATAGTTTTAGAGCAGAATTTGTTCACTCCATAGTTATTAAAACCCTGCTAGATGGTAGGCACTGAGCTAGATGGTGGGAAAACAAAGAGGGGTCTTTTTTGTTGTGGAGCCCAGGGACTGGCCAGTGAGTCTCTTCATTTTGGTATTGGGTTGGTGAGATGTTTGAGCTAGGAATGTCTTTCTGCAGATTTCCTCTTTATTTGTCTAGAAATGGGTTAGCAGATTGATAGATTCTCTAATGTGTACTCCATTGAGGAAGTTCTTGCTTTCCAGTAGGAACTTAAGGCTTGCTAAGTGGGTCTGACCCACCGTCACGCAGACTAGTATATTCTTGTTGAAGATGGCCTCGAGGTTTCTTGTAAGGCCTTGGTTCTCTGGTTTGTGGTCAACCTCAAAGGTTAGGGATGCTACTCGAGGGCACACTTGGCTTCCGTTAAAATTTATTACGTGGGTGGAGAATTTATTCCATGGATAGATGACTTTTCTGAAGTCATCTATCTTTTTCAGTCTCTGTTAAACCAGGTGACAGTGAATTCCATAAATGTGACACAGTCCTTCCTTTTATTTATCCTAAATCCCACTTTTTTCAGCCTTCAGGGCACACTCTCCTTTAGTTCTGCCCAGGGATTGTTGAACATTTTGGGTCATCATCTTACTTGACTTTATGATTTTTAGATTTTAATCATATCCTTCTCAATTTTTTTTCTCTAGACTAGAATTCTCATATTTTTAGTCTGTCCTTGGTACTGAGTCACAGAAAACTCAGTACCATTTCCTCATTCTTTAATATACATCAGTGCCATCAAATCTTACAGTTTAATTCTTAGGGGCAGGAGCGCTTTAGGTGTAGGAAAAATCATGGCCCTGGGATGGGACAAAGTGCTTATTTCTTAAAAAACACCTATGCACCAGTGATGAATGCTGAAATTTGTGGTAGAGGGAAGATTGCTTCCTGGGTCAGAGGGCCTGCATTCTCCACTTGGGTCCTGGACTTGGGATGAATCACTTTCACTTCTGGTGCACAGTCTCCTCATTTGTTCAATAAGGAAGTATACTCGAAGGCAAAAATTTATTTTCACCACCAAAAGTTCTATGATTCTGTGTATTTAAAAATTAATTCTTTTAATGAAATCCCCTTTTAAAATCATTTAAATAGAAACACTAATTACTAGCAAATTATGCTTTGTAATTCAGGATGCTTTATAATTCAGGATAGTGTCAAGTCCCTTCAGTGTTGTGGTGTAACGATAAAAATTCACCATAAATTCGTAGATTTGGGTACACAGAGGGCCATCTGTTTCTCCTATGTACATAATGAAAAAATTTCTCAGTCTTGAAATAGAACAACTCTAGCATTTGCCCTTCTCTTCCTGTATCATCTTATAAAGATATTTTGCTGTCACTGACAGTATTTGTAAGTAAATCGTGCTTACATTGCTCAGAACGAAGCCCTGCTCTCATTTTGCTTTCTGCTATAGTGCTATTTTATTTATATATTTATTTTTTAATAAATTTCTTTCTTTCTCCTCCCGCCGCCCGCGCGGGCTTCTGATTGCAGTGGCTTTTCTTGTTGTGGAGCACAGACTCTAGGCACGTGGGCTTCAGTAGCTGTGGCACGTGGGCTCAGTAGTTGTAGCTCACAGGCTCTAGAGTGCAGGATCAGTAGTTGTGGCACATGGGCTTAGTTGCTCCGCAACATGTGGGATCTTCCCAGCCCAGGGCCCGAACCTGTGTCACCTGCATTGGCAGGGGGATTCTTAACCACTGCGCCCCTAGGGAAGTCCCTATTTTATTAATTATTTTGCTTTTCTCTTGATCTGCAGTTCCCTCTGTACTCCCCTTTCTCTACCCCTGACCCTTTACCTTTTCCCCCTCACTCCTTCCATACTTTCCTTCCATTTCTTTAGAGGAGTGAATTAGCTATGATTTGTAGGTTATTTTGGAGAATAAAGCTCTAGATATTGACTTTGCCCAATGGTCATTTGAGAGAGTAGTTATCTCCTATTATCTGACACAGGCTTCTCTCTTCCTTTTAAAATTAAATTACAGTATTTGGGGACCTCTAAGCAGTTCCTCTAGTCAGAAGGCATTTTTTCCCTTTTAATTGAGATTTTAAAAAATGAAGAAGAAAATTTCTTCTGGTGCATTTTAACCCAATCTCTGTAATTGTGTTAATACTTTTGCAAATCTTGTTTATTATAGAAAAAAATTTATACCAGTTTGAGGACATCAGCTTAAAAAGCTGGAAGCTATAATGTATGTGTTTTCTCTGTTGTGTCACTGAAAGTACTTTCCATTCTTTTTGAACTAAAGAACTTTCTAATTAGTAAATTAATTATTCATATCCCAGCACATCCCTTGTGATATGTGGTAATAAATTGCATTTGGCTATTTCTTGTAGGATCTTTTGTTCCAAGGGTATAGCGTTAAAATATAAGCGTACTTCACTGAGTGTAGTACTATTTTGAGCATTTCAGTCTCAAATATTACATTTTATAGTGTCATCTGTCCCTTGCCACTTGGCTTTGTAATTATTTTCATATGATTTGATGTTTGTGCTTACCCAAGTATAGTGCAATTGAGGGCAGAATTAGAAATGAGAAACTTTTGGATAATTTGAGGACGTACTATTTTGTTTTGTTTTTTGCGGTACGCGGGCCTCTCACTGCTGTGGCCTCTCCCGTTGCGGAGCACAGACTCCGAACGCGCAGGCTCAGCGGCCATGGCTCACGGGCCCAGCCGCTCCGTGGCATGTGGGATCTTCCCAGACTGGGGCATGAACCCGTGTCCCCTGCATCGGCAGGCGGACTCTCAACCACTGCACCACCAGGGAAGCCCAGGACGTACCATTTTTAAGAAATTAGAGAATATCACATATGCAAAAGTAACTTATTTTTACAGCTCTAAAGTTACATTAGCTTAGGAATATGTATAATTTGGCTGGAGAAAAATAATTTTCTATTTGGAACGTTAAATTTAAAAGTTATATCATAGCAGATCCAGTTAATAATTAAATATCCTAATTGAATTTACTTTTAAGTATTCTTATACATTTGTTAGAAATGGCTTGCTAAAATGTTTAACATCTCTTTTTTTTTTTTTTCAAAATGTAAACAGAAATTAACATTTCAAGGCCCCTCAGGTTTCTGGACTTATATGTGCTTGGTAACAGAGAGACCCAGTACATACTCATTTTCAGAGTAGGAGAAAACGGGGAAAACATTCCCAGATTGAATACAACTTCAGTTACATCTTTTTTTTTTTATACTTCACTTTTGCCATCCTCATAAACTTCTGGAAAATGTTATTGCTTGGGTTGAGACAGATGGTTCTGTTCTTTCCTATGTTATTGTCTTTCTTATTTTGGTTTGATTATATTTCCACAATTAATTAAGCTGACTCTGAAAAAGAAGGACTCGGAAACAGGGAGAAGGCTGGAGAGTGTTGAGCAGGGTTTCTGCCTCTGTTCCCTGGCAGAACCCCAGACTGCAGATCATACCCAGGCGTGGGACACGGGAGGCCGCAAAAAAGAAAGACACGTTTCACCTCACACTCTCATCCTTTGGTGATGAAGGCAAAAATAGCAGCAGTGCTGAAAACTGGCCTGGAGGTTTCTATCAGCATTAATTGGCTGGCAAGAAAGATGCTTGCGTGTTTCTGTTTTTAACGGTCTTCGACTTTATTTTTCCCAGTATACCTAGTCATGGACAGTTAAATGATCAGATAGCAGTTGTTGATAGCTGAGTCTGATTCAGATTCCTGATGGCCAGCTTAAGAGCTTTCAGAACCCATAAGGCATCCTTGTTACTGTTTGCTGAAGAACTTTTTCAGCCAACTGTGAAAGAAAATGGTTCTTCCCCATTGAACTTTGCACATCACTCCTTTACTCTTTGCTTTCTTTCCTCTCCTTGGAAAGAGTTATTTTCTCTTGGTGAAAAATAACTATGGCGGTGACTTTTTCATTTCCAAGCAAAATTCTTTAGTTTTTTGGGGAACGGTTTTTGCAGAATGACCATCGTTCATAACCAAGCAGATAGGCCCTGGGATGGGCATTCTGTTCTGTCGGAAGTAGATGTTTACCCATTGTGATTTCTCTGCTGATTTCAAGGGATTTTCCAGACCTACCTCCAGCTCCCCTGATACTTTACCTTTTACAACTGCTCTCTCTAGTTTTAAATAGTTCTCCACAAACACTGATTAAGGCTATCACAAAATTTGTTTCCCTTTTCCTAATTTCTTACAAGTGTTTCCCTGTCTTCAAAACATCTAGACTTCCCCCATTTCTAATCCTGTCTTCAACTGGACTGTACTTGGATAGACAGATACCAAATCATATGAAAATAATTATAAAACTAACTGGTGAGGGACATTGGTTGATTTACTCATAAATAGTACAGGTCAGAATATTTGACTTAACTCTTCCTTGAGTAGGTTTTTTCCTATTGGTACTCTTATTTTAAAAGAGGCAGAAGTTTGCTGCATATGTGGCATTTAATTTTTTGTAATTAACAAACCCTCACAATGACATTTTTCATGATTGAAAATGACAGTCCAAAAAATACAGTGCTCTTAGGAGAGCTTTGTCATCTTTTCCTTCCAATTCTTGGCTGACATTTGAAATCATTGAAGTTTATGGGTTTTTTTTTTCTTTTTCTTAAAAAAAAATTCAGCTACTTACAGTATTGGGTTACTTATGAATGTTGATGAGGTTACCCTTCATAATGATGCTGATGTTATGGAAGTGCAAGCCTGACGACGGCTTTCTGAAAAGTGTTTTCAATTAACGCGGTTAACCTCATATCATTTAAGGAATTCTTTAGATGCTTGGAGGGTGTTGCGTACATTTTAGAGATGTATTTGGTTATCTCTTGCATTTGGAAATATACGTATTATTTGATAGTATTTGTGGGTCATATATTTATTTTTCCTTTTTAGATTAAGTTGCAGTGTGGAAATGTGCTTGGGAGGTAGATGTTTCTCTCAGCATTTCATTGAAAGAATTAATGCATCTCAGTGCTTAGCTGGAAAGCAGCGCTTCTCAGCCTTCGCTACACGGTAGAATCATTCCCAGGCTGTGTCGTAAACCAATTTTACATCAGTGTCTCTGGGGCTGAGATCCAGGCATTGGTATTTTTTAAAGCTCCCGAGGCGATTCCACTGTGCAGCCAAGGTTGAGAACAGGTACTTTAGAATAAAGTTAGAAGTAGCACCTCCTCAGATTTAACTGCACGTGATGTTGGAACGTGGGTGGCTGTGACTTCTCAACCAAGGCTCAGTAGGGTATTTTGCCACCAATATCAGATACGGAAGAATTTATTTAAGATTTAGCTAAGGTATTAAAATATGCTAATTTGGTTAAGTGTAGTTTAATATTTTGAATTCAGGATCCATTTAAATCTCCTTCCTTTTAGTGCTTTGTGAATCGCATTGTCTTCAGGACGACAGAAAGTAGACTTTAGCTTTTTCCTAATTCTTAGGTCTCCAAGCTCTTTTTTGTTTCTCTTTGTTCTGAAAGCTTTGCATAAGTATCTGTTTAGACTTCTTAATTTCAAAAGCGTTTGAGGCAGCATACTAGATACATGAAGTATGATAAGGTGGTATAAATTAAACACAGGATGAGATACTAAGGGAAAACACAGTTGAGGATGGTGTAGAGTTAGGAATGAAGCGAAAAACTCATGGCCCGATGACCTGGACACGTGTTACAGGACACTCCTTGAGCCAGCAGGGCACAGAGCATGTTCATTATGTGACGTTTCTATGGGGAAGGGAAGGGCGAGGGCTGCCGCTAAGGGCTGTCTCTGTGCCTCTGAGACTTCAGTCGGGAACGTGGGACACATGGGATTAGTGATCAGCGTGGGCATGCTCACACACAAAGAAGGAACTGAGACATCGAGGGGCTGACTTTCAACCTTCCTGTCATGTGCTAGGCCTTCTGCAGGGAGTTGTATAGATCTCATTTTGCTTATTTCACAACAGTCCTGTGTAGATGGCATTATTAAGCTTGTATTACAGAAAAGGATTCTGAGGCTCAAAGATGCTGGATGACCTGCGCAGGTAATCAAGCTGTGGTCAGTGGCAAAGCCAAGCTTCCAAGCCAGCTGTGTTTTAGAGTGCAGCCCTTCCGAAGTGGCTCCTGCTGGCTCATGTCCCTGTTAATCATGGTTCCTGCTTATTCTCAGTAATAGTAATAGGAGAAAAAAATGTTGGGGGGGATGGTTAGACAAAGGCCATATAGCAGTATTAGAAACTTGCCCATAAATATTTAAACACAGTTTTTTTTTTTTAATTTAAAACTTTCCCGGCTTCCCTGGTGGCGCAGTGGTTGGGAGTCCACCTGCCGATGCAGGGGATGCGGGTTCATGCCCCAGTCCAGGAGGATCCCACGTGCCGCAGAGCGGCTGGGCCCGTGGGCCATGGCCATTGGGCCTGCACGTCCGGAGCCTGTGTTCCGCAACGGGAGGGGCTGCGGCGGTGAGAGGCCTGCGTACCGCAAAAAAACCAAACCAAAACAAAACAACTTCCCAGTTTTGGGGATTTTGGGGGGTAGTTTTTTTCCTCCCAACTCATCACATTTTCAGGGTAGGACGCTTTATGTTTTTTTGTGCAGCCAAACCTAGTTTGTCCCATATAAGGGATGTGTCATGTCCTGTTTCGGCGAATTCATCCGGGCTGGGCCAGCAGCAGTGTGTGGGTGTCCCTCTTTGATCTGCCTTCGGCCCACATCGCACAGCAGAGATGCTGCTGTGGCTGCCACTTTGGTGTTAGCAGGTGGAAAGGGTTTTTACTCGCTGCCCCATTTTAGGTCGGTTTTCCCACTCTTGTGAAATTTCACTTGTACTGCGTTTCAGGTGAAGCTGCAGGAGCAGATCCAGCTCTTCAAGCAACTGGGAAGCTTAAATACCGTGCTGTGGCTTGGTTTGGCACTTGATGACATGTCTGAGTCAGATTTCACTAGACTTCCAAGGGAGCCACTGTGTTACATTCCTTGACTATAGTTTTGGCAAATGTGTTGCCTGGGTTTCAGAGTTCTGTGAGTTCTTCCAACTTTGACCTCATGTTTTTCTCTCGCTTTGAATTTTTTACCCTTTCCCGTATTTGTGAAATTCAAACCACTTTAATCCCACGATCTCCCACACTTCCAGCTTTGCCTCCTACCCCTTTCATGAGGTCTCACTCAGCTAGGCCTCGCCACCGGGCCTGTTCTCCTATCCTTCCTTCCAACCCTGGGGCCTGGGTTGCAGCCAGTCGTCTGTGCTCCTTCCTTTCACATCCCCGCCACCCGAGGGCCTGTCTGCCTGCCTTCTGCCACTTTGTCACTCAAAGTCTGGTTTCTGGACCTGAAGCATCAGCATCAGTTAGAAGCCTCTTAGAAATGCATAATCTCAGGCCCCACCCCAGACCTACTGGATCAGAATATGCATTTTCACAAGGTCTGCAGGTGATCTGTGTGCACATTCAGGTTTGAGAAGCGCTGCTCTAAGTCACACATCTTCCGTAGATTGTGTCCTAATTGAGGGAATAGAGTGTTGGAACCCAGGTATTCTGTAGGAAGAATTGGATAAAAAGGATTCTTTTTTCATCCATTTATTCATCTTTGGGTAATATTTTGGTTACTTTTAGGGATGGAAGGGATGAGTATGTTTGGGGGTAAATGGCTTTGCCTACCCGTGTGGGTAAAGTTAAGGCACTGGGAAAAGCTTGGATAATTTAGTTGATAGGCTGTTACCAAAAAAGGACTCATACAGCAACCATCATCACTGTTGAAAGAAAATGGGGAGAGTAGTTCTGTAGAAAGAATATTTGATTCAAGTAATAAAAAATATATAGGGGGCTTCCCTGGTGGCGCAGTGGTTGAGAGTCTGCCTGCCGATGCAGGGGACGTGGGTTCATGCCCCGGTCTGGGAAGATCTCACGTGCCGCGGAGCGGCTGGGCCCGTGGGCCATGGCCTCTGGGCCTGCATGTCCAGAGCCTGTGCTCCGCAACGGGAGAGGCCGCAGCGGTGAGGGGCCCGCATAGGGCCAAAATATATATATAAAATTGTCTTGGTGCATCTGGGCTGTTAGAACAAAATACCATAGACCAGGTGGCTTATAAACAAAGAAACTTATTTCTCACAGTTCTGGAGTCTGGAAGTCTGAGGTCAGGGTGCCAGCCTGGCTGGGTGGGGGTCCTCTTCCAGGCTGCAGACTTCTCTCTGCTTCCTCATGTGGTGGAAGGGGTGAGCTGGCTCTCTGAGGTCTCTTTTATAAGGGCACTAATCTCATTTATGAAGGCTCCACCCTCGTGACCTAATCACCTCCCAAAGGCCCCACTTACTAATACCATCAGCTTAGGAATTTTGTAGGGACACAAACATGCAGACCATAGCAAAATTATAAATACAGTTGACCCCTGAACAATGCAGGTTTGAACTGTGGAGGTCCCCTTATACTTGTTTTCTTCAATAGTGAATACTATAGTACTACATGACTATGGTTGATTGAATCCAAGGACATGGAGGAATGAAACCTTGGATACCTAGGGAGGATTTTTGATGAACGAAGGGTCGGCGTCCCCTGCGTTGTTCAAGGGGAAACTGTATAAAAATTTTGTATCTCTCTAAAAGGCAACTAAGCAAAAGGTTTATATATAAGTTAATTTAAGGGTTGGATAGGCTGGTATAACACCTATTTCTTCCTTTTTAAAAGTGTATTTCTACCCCGTTTGTGGAAATATTACTTAATATGGGGGTTCAGTGGTATCACAGGTCATATCCCAAGGCAGAGTGACCAGTGTTTTTCCCTAAGGCAAGTTTCATCGTGTCTTTACACATTAGAGGCTCTGTTGCATGGAAAGGCTGTGTAGTAGAATACGTGGTGTAGGAGTGGGGGATATGGACCCCTGGCCAAGCGGTGAAGAGGGCAGTGAGATTATGAGTGGTCAGACTGATGCAAGTCCCACCTCTCTTCTCAGGATCCACCTCTTCTTTGATCTGCCCTTACACTGCTCATAGGGGTATATTAGTAGTGGCAGTATCTGTGTCTCTTCTTTTTTTTTTTTTAATCCTCAGGACTTTTAAATATTCAGCTGGTACCTCCAAGGCCCTGAAATTTGAAGGAATAGAATTTGATAAGTTACATCCATAGGCTATCTAAAACAGTTTCTCCATAGGTTAATTAAAAGAGTTTCTCTCTCTCTCTCTCTCTCTCTCTCACACACACACACACACACACACACACACAGAGTAGCTCACTGCCATCATCTCAGAGAATCTGATCCTCTGGGTCGGAAGTGATACTGGCCATCTAAATGCAAAGGTCTAAAAAAAAACGTGTTTTTCCAGACTCTGACCCGGCTTTGCTTCCATGCAAAAGAATTTCCTTTCATATGAGCACCGGTTGTTGATTGTATGCTTTAATGATTTAAAAGTTTGGTGTTAGAGAGCTAGAAAGGCATTCATTTACATTGGATATAAAATGGTGAGAATGCAGAGCACACACACTTTGAAGACACATTATTCTCATTTCTGTGAGTAACGGGGGCATCTGTTTAAACTGGACCCTACATAGAGCTGCAGACCTTCAAAGTGGGCCATCCCCACAATGAGCAGACGCTAGCCACTTGAAATAGGAATGCTGGTCAGCGTTCCATTTCTCCTTCAGAAGCGTCTTACGGTATCAAAACCTAACACCAGAAACAGATGGAAACTGGACCTTAGGTTTCAGATCTTCTTCAAAGGACAGGAGGTGCTGAATTGAAAAGTGTTAGATTTAGAAAACCTGTGATCAGTGAAGTGGATGAGGAAAATGATGAAGGGGAAGTGTTGTCATATAATGAAAGGAAAATAGAAAAATAAGTGATTTTCTTACAAGTTTATCCATGATAAAAAGCACCTAAATAAATGCATGTATTAAGATGTGTTATATGTCATGGTATTTAGGCCAAGTTAATTGACATGTAGGGTCACCTTAGTAATTTGAGGATTAAAGTAGTACTGGATATATAAAGATAGCAGCTCAAATTGGAATATTCTGGTTGGCAACTTTCAGTTAACGCAAAGTAGACACTCATTATTGAAAATATTTACAGGATGCACAGATATACTTTTATTTCATCATAAATACATAATAACATAAGTGAGGTTTCTGTGATGACTTAGGTTAGTCATTCTTGTGGCTTTTGGTCAGCACCTTGAAAGTGAGTTACACTGGTCTGGTACCTTTGATTGAGGGTTAGCATTCAACTGACTTTTTTTTCTGCGGTATGCGGGCCTCTCAGTGCTGTGGCCTCTCCCGTTGCGGAGCACAGGCTCTGGACGCACAGGCTCAGTGGCCATGGCTCACGGGCCCAGCCGCTCTGCGGCATGTGGGATCCTCCCGGACCGGGGCACGAACCCGTGTCCCCTGCATCGGCAGGCGGACTCTCAACCACTGCGCCACCAGGGAAGCCCTCCACTGACATTTTATAGGAGTCATCTGGCGGTAACTTAAAACAGCAAACCAAAACCAACATGAGCTTGAGTATTGCAGAAAACTGTGGCTTGTTGAAGTTGCCCATGTGTTTGGTTTCAAAGCTTTGTTGTTTTGTCTTTTGATAAAACTTTTTTCTAAACTGTGACCCACAGAGCATTATTTTCCTGCATTGTTCCTGTGGATTCAACTATTGACAGTTTATCTACTGCAGGACTTCTCAGAGCCTTTGACAGTACTAACATACCTGTGACGTGACGCCTGTAAACTGAGATGTAGTATCTGATGTTGCCCAAGCTTATTTCGTTTTACCAGCTGCCTCTCCCACCCCCACCTTGCTTTTTTCCTTGATGGAATATCTACCATGGAAGATAGTTTGGGAAATGGTACTCTAGCATTTTTATAGGTAGTTTTTCATGTACCATCACAGCAGTGCTCAGAAACAAGGAGTTTTGTTGCCCCTTTTTGTATGAGTGAGGAATACCAGGGTTCAGGTTGGCACCAGGACCCAGGTCTCCTAATAGCTCACCAGTCTTTTATCTCTCTGTCGGGGCGTTGGGTTCAGGTAGGAGGCACTTATCACATATGGCCGCTGGGGGGGGGTTATAGAGCTGTGTGCTGATCTGAAGTTACTCTGTCCTGTGGCTGGTCCTCAGGGCTCTGGGGTCTCCTGTAGAGGCCTTCCTAATTCTAGCAAGTTGATAACGAGGGTGAGAGAGTTCATTCTCGTGTGGTTTCTGTGAAGTAATGGTTTAGGCAGCCCCTTGCCCAGATGTGCTTTAAGTAGGAAAGTTACCCAGATATTCAACTATGGTTCACTTGTGTCTTGCTTCCTGATTTTCGCCCCATGGTACATGTCATGTTTTGCTTTTTTTATAGAAAGAAATTCAAGCCATGAGTCAGTGCAGCCATCCCAACGTAGTGACCTATTACACCTCTTTTGTGGTAAAAGATGAACTTTGGCTGGTCATGAAATTACTAAGTGGAGGTAAGTGGATTTTGTCATTTTTGTTTGTTTGCTTGTTTTCTTTTTTTCCTTTTGTGCAAGTCAGCATATTGAATAAGACTTTAGATTTGATCCCCTTACTCCTGTATTTATAAGTTTTCTTGGTTTATTCTTTGCCTAGAGAGTAAAGTCCGGATTTCTTCACATTGATATTCAGGGCCTTTCATAATTCAGCTTAACTTGTAGAATATCTATGTCCTCTTTTACCCCGGCCTTCTAGGTGTGGGTGAGACTCCCCAGATGCCTTCTGCCCTCTGATGTCTCTGTGTTGCTACTTAGCCCCAGAAGTCTGTCTATCCTTCTCCATGTGCCCAAGTCCTGAAAGGCCCCATCCTCTCTGTAGCCACCCCTTACTCTCTTTAGAAAAGTTAACCAATCCTTCCTCTTTAAAGCCTTCATTCTTAACGTTATTCAAGTCTCTAACACACTGTAATGAGTTATTTCAGTGCGGTTTACTAAAGGTCCGTGGTGATGGAAATGTTCTGTGGCTGTGCTATCCAGTTTCTACTAGTGGCTCTTAAACACTTGACATGTGGCTAGTGTTACCCAGGGACTGAATTTCTATTCAATTTTAATTAGGTTACATTTAAATAACCTCAGGTGGCCAGTGGCCTATGGTATTGGACAGTGTAGTTTTAGATTGTGGATTTCATGAAGAAAGCATGTGGGAAGGTGAAGGAACTTTGCCTCTCTAGCCTCAGATCACTGACGTTAAAAAAGCCACGGACAATTAAATTTATAAGACACTTTCCCATTCCTGTATTTTATCTCTTTTAATCTTTGAACGTCACGCTTTGATAGGGGAGGATAATGATAACGGTTAATTTTCTTGAACACTTCCTCCGTGGCTGGATCCTGTGCCAGGTGACTTACTGCCTTTATTTCATTGTAATCTGGACAAGACCATTGCATGGCAGGTGCCACGATCCCTGTGTTTCAGAAAGGACACCAGAGCTCAAGAGAGTTAGGCTGCTTGCCCAAGGCCACACACGTCGTGCCTGTTAGTGCTGGGATCTGGACACGTAAAAGCTACCCTGCGCTGCAAGTATCATCACCTTCATTTTACAGACCCGAAAACTGGAGCTGAGAAAGCCCGAGGGATTCCTTCCTAATACCCAGCATCCCCATACCTCTCATGTGTTCTCTTTGCAGGGCGTCCCTCCCTGTATAGCCATCTTACTGAGACGTGAAGTATGGTTAGGAGTAGAGGAGAACATTTGGTGGTATCTGGACGAAGCCAGAACCGACAGTGCAGAGTTTATTTGGTGGAGCCCATTTTTATCTGCAGACCCAGTTCAGCTAAGGCTAAATCAAGGCAGCATCACAATTAAAAAAATTTTTTTTTTTTTTTAGCGAAACTGTCTTGGATCCAGCAGAGGCCCTGCAATGAGATGGCGAAGGCATTGTAATTGCCTTGGGTCTGCTTGTGTAGGTCTCGGTAGGGAGCCTGGGAGAGCTTAGTTTGGTTCTGTTTCCAGTCTTGTCAATCCTATTAGTTATTGTTTCCTTGAGTGCTGACTCTGGCTTGTAATTAAAACGGAAAAGAAAAATGGAAGGAAAAAGGAAGCCCGTTGGAGCCTACCGCAGTGTTGAGTGTCAGGACTGCTTCTTGGTTCTGCTGAGGATGGTGCTGTATTGATAAGATGATCTTAACCTGGCCTCTCCTTGTAGGGGGTCCACTAACTGAGGAAACAAGAAATTCTGGTGACCTGGGGCCCTGTGGATTTTAATTCCTCTCTTTATTTTCATCCCAATTAACCTTTTATAAGCTTGAGAATATCCCCTGTGCCCTTTCCTAAGGACTGGATAGAAAATTTCATTGTCTTTTTAAAAGAATCCAATTTAGTCTCCCCTGGCCCTAGGTAAGAGGAACAGGTTTCCACAGGTGAGGGGAATGTGGGCCGATGTAGCCTTTCGCTCATTTTGCTTTCAGCAGGCCAGAAATGCATGCATGCCTGGTATGGTATATCCTTAAAAGAAAATATTAAAATGTTTTTGGAAGTATCGTTTTCTAAATGATCCCCCAATCCAAGAGTCAGTGAATAAAAGAGATGTTTGTTTCTCCCTGAGGGGAAAGATATGCATTTGTTTTCTTCTATATTATTTTATTACATCAGATCTCTTAGTGGCAGGTGGCTAGCCTGGTGTAGTAATATCTGATGGGGAAACTCAGTCCTCTTAGTTAAATCAGGGAGAGCCTGGAGCCATATTCGGGTCCTGAGATAGGCTATTTGGTAACTCTTCAGAAGTGTTGAACCCCCAGGTAATTATGGCTCTTAAGGTAACCGGGAAGTTTGGAATATTAATTAACATGTGTTGGAGCATGAATTCACAGTGCCAAGGATACTAATCTGTTTATAGTAACAAAATACTATGTATTTATTTCTTTATTATTAAACTCTGTACATCACGCCTCAAGTAAATGTAAATGAAGATTGCCTGGAGTCACAGAAAGGAATCTTCTGGTTATAAGCAGAGGTCTGAAGGCAACAGACATTTTTTCTCTCCTCCTACCTGAGGTTAAGAAAAAACTGTGCTTCTTTCTCTCAGCAGTTCCCTGCTGTCTTTTCTCCAGGCCTCTTCTTCCTTTCTTTTTCAGTTTAGACATCCCGAACCCTCTTTTAATCTGTAACCAGTTGCATATCTACGGAAAAGGGACTAACTGTGAAGTGGCCGTAGACAGTCTTCTGCTTCCTGACCCAGAATCCCTCTCATTAAGTTCAGCTGGATGTGTGCTTGCAAACTTGGATTTAGTGTTTTTCTGGTCACGGGCTACCATGCAATTGTTTGTATGCCTTGGGAATATTTGTATTAAATAAACAAATGAAAACTATATTTCGTTGTTCTCGTTTAGCTTTTTATTTTTCTAAGGATTTTTAAAAGAATCTTTTTTATTTATTTAATTTATTTGTGGCTGCATCGGGTCTTAGCTGCAGCACACGGGATCATCGTTGAGGCAGGCGGGGTCTTCGTTGTGGCTTCTCTCTAGTTGTGGCGTGTGGGCTTTCTCTTCTAGTTGTGGTGTGCAGGCTCCAGGGCACGTGGGCTCTTTAGTTTGCGGCACGCGGGCTCTCTCGTTGAGGCGCGCGAGCTCAGGAGTTGTGGCTCTCGGGCTTCGTTGCCCTGCGGCGTGTGGGATCTCAGTTCCCTGACCAGGGATTGAACCTGCGTCCCCTGCATTGTAAGGCGGATTCTTTACCACTGGACCACCAGGGAAGTCCCTCGTTTAGTTTTTTAAATAGGGAGGACTATTCTGGAAAGGTAATGAAGGTGCTTATACAGTTGTCCAATTCTTCTGTCTGTCCACTTAGGTTCAATGTTGGATATCATAAAATACATCATTAACCGAGGAGAACACAAGAACGGAGTTCTGGAAGAGGCGATAATAGCAACAATTCTTAAAGAGGTTTTGGAAGGCTTAGACTATCTACACAGAAATGGTCAGATTCACAGGTATGACCCCTGCAGAAATGTTTAAATTCAGCTGTTCATATCTTCAGTCCTAGTTAGTAAAGAATACTAAGGAAACACACCTCACAGGTAGGTATTGACATATCTCTAACTTAGGTAGTTTAAATAGATGGGAATAAAGTACTTAAGAACGAAACGAGAGAACAAGTTTTGATGAATTATATTGGTATATTGGTTTATCTGCTTTCACTGAAATAAGAGTAGACTACAGAAAGTACTGTGGGGACTCAAAAAAAAATCAGTTGACATTTTATACTCATTTGAAGTACACTCATTTGGACTGGATAGCATCTCTAACTTTCTAATGCAGGTGAAAGTGTTCCAAACATTTAATATGTTAATTATTTTTGACATGGTGGTGGAAGAGAAGGAGGGGAGGCACTAATTTCATCTCTTTTGTGGCATAAAATGCTAATTCTTTCAATAGCCAAACAGCATCGCTTATGAGTGCCTGATGCTTCAAATGGGTTAGTGCTCCTTGGGCTCTTAGGAATTGTTGCAAGTAAATAACCACTTACCAGTAATATGAATATTGCAATTCCCTTGCCCTGAGCTATAAGCGAGCTGTATGTTTAATGGTATCTACTATGTCTTTCAGTAATTAGAAAAAAATATTACTTTAGAAGGCAAACTTATAAATTGTCATTTTTCTTAAGTGTTAAGACTACTCAGCACGACTTCTATATTGTGAAGAAATACGTTACAGGGTATTGTAATTAGTGTTTACCATCAGAATCTCCCCAGAGGAGAGACTGATCAAATCCATTGTTTTAGAGGCTAAGGGGATTGATTGGAAATTGCATCACGGACACATTTAAGTGGAAGTAGAACAGCTTTACACAGACTGGGCTCTAATTCTTGACAAAATGATAGTATTGTGTGTGTCTAGCAATCTGTAACTCTGTAACATGAAATGATCTACTCATTATTGTTTTAATTAAATCTGGATAATGATATCACATAAACTATTTGTTATTAAAATCCTAATCATCCCCCAGGAGCAAACTATAAAATCACAATGTACCTTTGTAACTTTTAAAATCTGTGATATAATTTTAATATTTATAAAATAATTTTGTCAAACATCTGCATTGTATGATAGGTATTAAAATCTCCCTGAGTGAATATAATGTCTGTACTCCATAATTAAATTCTCTCTCTCTCTCTTTTCTAATAGGGATTTAAAAGCTGGTAATATTCTTCTGGGTGAGGATGGCTCAGTACAAATAGCAGGTAAAGCTGACAAAGATAAAACATTCTTTACCTGTTTACAGAAGTGTTAGGGCTTCAAAGAATGTAGACTTGTTCCTAAGAAATGAACAAATTGCATGTAATCTGTGTTTTTAAATTGAAGTATAGTCGATGTACCATATTATGTAAGTTACAGGTGTACAGTGTAGTGATCCACAATTTTTAAAGGTTATAGTTATTATAAAATATTGGATATATTCCCTATGTTGTACAGTGTATCCTTGTAGCTTATTTTATACATAGTAGTTTGTACCCCTTATACAGTCCCTCCCCCTTTCCCTCTTCCCCTTGGTGACCATGAGTTTGGTCTCTATATCTGTGAGACTGCTTCTTTTTAGTTATATTCACTAGTTTGTTGTATTTTTTAGATTCCACATATAAGTGATATCATACAGTATTTGTCTGTCTCTGTCTGACTTATTTCACTTAGCATACTACCCTCCAAGCCCATCCATGTTGTTGCAAATGGCAAAATTTCATTCTTTTTAATGGCTGAGTAGTATTCCATTGTATGTACCACTGTATCTGGGCTTCCCTATCATAGACTGTTTCGGTCTGAGGTGTAACATGTTTCTCTGCTAGTTTAGAATGTGGCCTTTTAATAAAAAACAATTTTACTTTTAATTTTTTAATATTTTCTACCTTCCAGATTGAATAATGGTGATATTTATATAACTGTAAGAAGCACTTTTGAGAGTTTTTGGTTGAATTTGAAAGTTTAAAACCACTGTACACATTAATTTTAAACCTTTTATTTCTCAAGAGGTAGCTGAAAGAATTGTGAACTCTTAAAATCTAGGGCTTATTTTGCTCTTAAATTTGACCCTTCATGGTGATTCTTGACAGTTGATAGGCATGGCAAGGCAGCAAAGGTCAAATGAGTGAGAGCATCAGGCAGGAGCCTTCTATGTGCAGAACCTCTCATTTTGTTAATGCTCCTAGAATAGCCTGAAAGGCCTGGTTTACAATGTAGCCATGTTCATACCAACTCTTGTTTTACGCCCGGTCTGGGAAGGTCTGTCTCAGCATCCTCTCATCCATCATTGCTTTGGGCATTTTTGGCTGAACAGTCCTTCTCCGTACTGGACTGTCCCTGTCATCGCAGGGTGTTCAGCCTTCTGGCTTCCGGGCGTTAAATATCACCAGCAGCACGTCCTACCAACATCCTTGGTGTGAAGATCATCCATCTAGCTTGTGTTGTTGACGAAATGCTGAAGATGTTGAATCTGCTTCTATTTGAGTTGGAGTGGAAGAGTCCTACCTTCTAGCATAGGTTTAGGGTCTTTACATGTCTAGTTATTAGAACAAAGTTGATGGCATTTCTTCGTCCCACTCTTGTTTCTAGACAAATCTGAGGATCTGGGGTTATTATTAGAAATGTGAGAGTTCAGCAGGAAACAAACCCACCCTCAACACAAAGGATAAGCCTTGAGTCATCTCTTTGTTTCATTGCCCCTCTCTCAGTACCAGAGGACCAGTCAGGTGATGATGCCCTGGCCTGTATGGCTAGCATTGTGCCGACCTTAGGCTCTGTATTTAGTTAGGTACACTTACGGGACCCTTATTGAGTTATTTTTTAAAGAAGAGACAAGGTGTCTTGAAAATACAAAAGGGAAACTGAGAATTTGTTTCAGATCAAATGTTTCTTCCCTAGGGAACTAATAATGGAAGTGTTATCTTGTAATAGTCCTCCCCCTTGAAAAGATAAATTTAGTCAAGTTCAAGACCGCTGGGGAGGCACTTGTTGTGTCAGTTAAGCACAAAGGCTTTGGAATCAAACAGGCCCAATTTACTACCCACTGTGCAACATGGGGCAAGTTATTGCATCTCTAAGCCTCAGTTTCCCCATCTGTGAGATGGCGATGATAATGCCTATCATTCAGGAAGACGTGGATTTCCTGTGCAGCTATTGAATCATAGGATTCAGACCCCTGTAAGTGCAGTGTGTTTTTGGGAGTTACAGTGTGTTCTAGGTAGAGAGGAGATGCCAGTTTGCAGTCGGGAGGTATTTCTATACAGGCATTTTTATTAAATTGTCTAAAAAGATCCTAGAAGAAAGGACCTTAATCTTTAAAACTCCAGTGAAAGGCTTCCCTGGTGGCGCAGTGGTTAAGAATCCGCCTGCCAATGCAGGGGACACGGGTTCGAACCCCGGCCCGGGAAGATCCCGCATGCCGCGGAGAGTCATATAATCATCAGTTTATGTCCAGAAGACCACTGGGCCCGTGAGCCATGGCCGCTGGGCCTGCGCGTCCAGAGCCTGTGCTCTGCAGCGGGAGAGGCCAC